>NW_020653855.1:2492474-2517230 GCF_003589595.1 Hyposmocoma kahamanoa
TATTTGGTGTTATTTTTTACTACTGTATTTATACACTACAGCTCTACGGAAGTCACAGATACGTGTTTATTATTTGACGATGATCAGAACACTATGATTTATTAAATAATACTTTTGTCTAGACAAGAGCGGATATATCTTAAATGGTATCACAGTTGCGAAGGCTTTGGCGCGTGTGAGGTACACGCGGAGAAATTAATAGCACATTATTTAAAACATTTCGCTGTTTTTCAAGAATATTTGTCTTTATAACTAACTTTGTAACTAACATTGACTATGATCCCAGTTGGTCGAAATAAAGATGTTTGAATTTGAATTTGAATTTATAGCGTAGATGCATTTAGAAAGTTCTAAATTGTAATGTGAAAAATACACAGAGCTTTTTATTGGTTAAAATAAACATTTGACAACGCACATTTCTTCGTATGATTCGTCGTCTATGCGCATTAAATATGCTTCAGTTGTTTTTGGACCATCTTTCTGACTAATCAGGTTGATTTTGAGCATCGTGTATATAACCAGAAATAGAGACGACACAAGGGCCGTCCATCCCTGGCAACTCATCACGCTAATCGACCTTATATTACTTTTAAATATCAATTCTCGTTTGCGCTGAAATCATAAATTAAAAAACTGAAATAGTACAGCGCCAACAACTGACCTGTGAGTACGTCTCCGTATATTCCAAAAATATTCTGTATTTATTGTAATAAAGACAATATTTGTAACAAATGGGGGCAGGTCCATTCGGTGATTTGGGAAAGACAGCAAAACATCAAATTACAAAACAAACGAAATCACTTTCATCGGTAATTAAATATTAAATATGTAATTTTGCAATTTCCATCCATTATAGCAAAGCTCAAGTTAAACTGGTCGATTTAAAGTGAAATAATTGACGACACTCGTCAATTGTTTCGAATTCGGGCTGGCCAATCAAATGGCGAAGTCATAGTAATAATTTGGCAGAACAGTTTTCAAACAAATTAAATATATTCGTCTCTATTTCTGGTTTATTTAACCTTGATGATTTTGAGATACGCCGCTATTCTAGAAAGTCATCGATTTGCCGTTTAGAGATAAAATATACTCTCTTACTGTAAAATAAACCCGTAGTCCCTTGACGTCTCTATTACGGAACACGGGACAGAAAATTCCATTAGGATATCTCTAACAATAATGGTATGAAACTGATTTTAAATTAGGCGAACATTGTAAATATGAAAATTTTGCGGAATGTAGCAATTTCTTTTTATTGAACAAAGTTTGGTCAATCGTGTTTCAGACTCCATAGTGTACTACCAGTGTCTTCTGTTTTCAAATTATATTCGTGGAATATTTGCTAAGTTTTATTGGAATCGGTTACCGGAAAGTGCGCGAAACCGAATTTATCCCCTAGTTTGCCACCCTTAGAGGTGGAATTTTTTCTTCAAATTTTTGTAGAATCAATACCGAAGTACCCTCTTTCCAACAAAAAAAGAGTCATCAAAATCGGTTCGCAAATGCCGTAGTAATCGCGAAACATTACTTTTTTGAAATCGGTTAAAAAACTAGTTGAATTCGTATATTTAACCGACTTTAAAAAAGGAGGTTCTCAGTTCGACTGCATTTTTTCTTTTTTGTTGTGTATGTTACGCTGTTACTCCGAGATTTCGATGATTCTGTTTTTAAGTTGGAAAGGGGTTACCTTAGTAGCGGTTCCAATCAAATTTGAAGAAAATACTCCACCTCTAAGGGTGGCAAATTAAGAGTTCAATCCAGTTTGTCAGATATTATGATTATTATCATATAAAATTTGGCAAATAAATAGATGTAATTCCATGAATATTCAGATCGATTTTTCTTTTTAAAAAAGTTATAATTATTTAATGTGGAAAAACCGGTTTTTCATGTAGTTGCCCGAAATTCGTTAAAATGTCTATTTTGGGACTCACTTCACCTTAAAGTTTGTAATAATTTGCACCTTTTGCGTGTTAAGTAACAAGTCACACGCAAAGGCGCAAATTATTATTTTTGACACGCACAATTCCAAAATGAAAAAATGTAAGTAACAAGATTGGTAATAATACTATTTTTAACTGACTTCATAAACGGAGAAGGTTCTCATTCGTCTGTATGTCTTTTTTTGTATGTATGTTACGCGATAACTCCTGTATTTGTGAAGCGATTTTGATGATTCGTTTTTGTTAGAAAGAGCGTACCTGAGTAGTACCATTTTAATTTGAAGAAAATACTCCAATCTATGGGACGAATGACTTTTGAGGTCAGTTCTTTTAATACTGAGATCATTTCCGATCTAAATTGCATATAATTTAGTAGCAGTAGAGCTTCTTGTAAAAGTCCGTCCAGGGTGTACCTACTGCCTTACCTATTTCTACCGCCTTGCAATTGGTTTTGAAAGGTACTTCCTTAACCAGCAGATTAAGCTCTTCTGCATACGCAGTCCGTAGAATACGTGAGCTTACCGATGTCGCTACTGCTAGTCTAGTTTACTTTAGTTACTTCCATAGTATAATGTCCTACGAGATTCTCATGTGGGGTAAAGCAGCAGATATATAAAATATACACAATTTCATTAAGAAAGAAGACATTCATAATATTAACCTTAGAACTAAGTCCAAAGTCATGGTACCTCGATTTCGTTTTAACTGTTAACGTTTTACAATAAGATTCCGGGGAATATATTAAGATTATAATTTCCTAGGTTTAAAACTTACATTAGAAGTATTTTAATTAAAAAGTCATATTACAAAATTGAAGAGTATGTTTTAGATAAAGAAGTACGGAAAGACAACAAGAGTCTAGATTCCACACAATTATGATTCAAAGTGTATTCCATAGCATTTAAGTTTATTTGAAAAGAGCAATCCCTAGAGTTTCTTGCTCGTTCTTCTCAGGGAGACCACGGTAGTGAACGAGCAGTAGCTTAAAATGACGTTTTCGAGTGTAAAAATTTTACCTATTGAATAAATGATTATTTAATTTTGACTTTGACTGGTGAAATTACTGGGACATCAGATTTTTGCGATTTTAAGTTTTAAGTAGCACAGCCACTGCTATGAACAAACGTGTACCTAATACTTCCCTGGACGACTATTTTCACAAGGACCTTTACGCTACTATGCTTTGTTTATGTAAATAATCAATGGTTTCATTTAGTTTTTGTTTCTTTTGTGATTTTGTTTCGTAATTATTTATTTGTGTCTTAAGTGTGAATGTTTTCGATTGTGGTTTATTTATTGTTTCTTTTGTCTGCTGTGTTTCTTTGCTTCCTTTTGTATGTGTTATTTGTGGTTAGGTAGTCAAATAAAAGTTTCTTTCTTTATTCCTTTCTTGTAATAATTTGGTTTTTAGCAAATATCATAACACATCCGAATTGTGGTTGAATTTCACGAGAATCAGTTTCAAATTCTTTTAGTGCTTGTTAGTAGAAATTACAAAATACCCTGTCTGAAAAAAAACAGAAATAACATAGCAAAGTGTATTTTCTAATTTCCCCGATTAAAATGAGTAATTGAAAGTAAATGATTTTTTAATTATTTTAAAAATCCTACAACTGTTGTTTAAAATTTGTTACGTGTGACATCCAAATTTTATATTGAAGCTCAATGAGTAAACAGATATATTTTATAAGCCAGTTTTCCTTTGTCTAAATATTAAAATAGATTTCTCGGTTAAAGTATTACAATAACTCACAAAAAGTGGTAAAGAATTAGACTAACAAATAGACAAATATTTTATTTTAACGGACGACTACTCACCACATTAAATTACTGAAAAATAAATCAAAATTTGCTCCACAAAATCACGACAAATCGCAATAACATGAAAGAAATCGATAATTAACACACAAAACAGCACTATGGTCACTTGAAAACATGAAAGTCAAAGATCACACACTATCTTTGCACTCATTTTCACTCACAAAACATAAAACTGTAATTTTCCCATAAATTATGTTGAAAAATCCCTATACAATGTTTTTGTCCAAAACAATACATGTATTGAACCACTGGGGACGGAAGACCAACAAAACACGACACCAATCTGCTGTGGAGGAAAATAAAAGTAATTTGACATTTCCATCGATGCGGAAAATTTTTAAATGTCTGTCCTTTTCCTTGCATACAGCAACGAAAGAGGTAGAAGATTTGATTAGTTTCCCCGCCATCTGGCGTATAGTAGAGGAACTACAGCAAACTTTGGTTCTTACCGTTGACAGATTGTTATCATTGTTGTAGATTTCCGTAATAGTTCTATTCTTAGTTATTAGATGGCACTTTGCTTTATTTATTATAAAATAAGTTTTTGTTTTTGTAATTTTCTCACTATTTGAACTTTCTGTATTGACATGTTATGTTATTTAAGTTTTTTTTAATATTGACAAAAGAGGTAGTCATTACATTATAAATTACCATAATTAATTTATATGAACAATCTAATTTAATTAAGTAGTTCCGAAATTCACCACCCGAAACAAGCGACACTTTACTCAGGGAACATTTCGACAAAAGTGCGTGAAAATGTGGGTAAATTGGAGTAGAATGAAATTAAGTAATTGTTCAAAATTAAGTATTGAACTGTCTTCTATATTGTAAAGTGTCTGTCTGTCTGTAGGTTAAATAAATGTCAATTAGAAACAAATGTGAAGCATTATAAAGTAAATTATCGGTAAGTTTCATAAAATACTTTCATCGGCTTTGTCATTTACCGATTTCGTAACCCGAGTTTCTATTTCAAACAAGTATCTTTCATTAAAATGTAATAGGTGTTTGTAACTATATCTATAGAAACGGATGTCATTCCGCAACTCCACCTTAATTTTAGCGTGTTTTCCATGTTTAATATCCAACTTGCGTGCGGGAAACACGGTTTTTGCGGACTTATATACTTTTTTTCGTGATAAAGCAATGGAGAAGCCGCCAGATATGACCGGTTCGTACTCTTCGAATGAAGATGGCGGGAGACGTAAATCCAAATTCAGAAGAAACCACCGAGTTAGTACATCCAGTAACGACGCAGATGAGTCCAACATTGATACCGAACGGTAAGTGGGAGTTTATTATTCCTTAAGAGTTGATATTACCTCAGCTCGAATTGAATTTTTTCCCGTACTAATACGGTTGAGTCGAGAGGCAGGACACTACTGGCTTTATTTCAGAATTTATTTTTAACAGTTGATATAAAAAAAATCATTGGTTGTATGTATAGTACCCATTGACTTACAATTATATGGACGTCGGGTGCGCGCTAAAAAGTGTCCGAACTTATAGGGCGTTAAAATCGTATACATAGCGTCATTCACGCTTTAGTCTTCGTTTGTTTCTTCTGACAGCGAAGCAAGCAAAATTAGACAGTACTGCGATGACATTACAATTTGAATTCAACGTTTTATCTTTTTCATATTCCTTTACATGTCACTACGTTTAAATAGGTTGACTTGGGACATTTTTTTCGTGGGTTTTGTATTAGACCCGTCGTCCATTTGTTTGTAAGTCAATGATAGTACCTATTGAATTGAGCGGTTTACTTGTAAAATTTCGAGGTAAGTTTGTGTTGTTTGTCTATCGGGAAAATGTTTAGGAATTGTGTTTTCACACATATATCCTCAATTTTACTATATATATTTTGTTAAGAGATTACTTCAACACTGTCAACTGTTATACGAAATCAATCAAAGTTACCATTTGAGGTTGTTTACAGTCTTGAACGTGAGAAATTTACATCTTTAAAGTTTTCCTTGTAGCTTACTAATGGACACCGCAGTATAGAACATGAAATATGAATTAAATTCAAATCAGTCCGCCTTAACCTTGGGATCTGTAAGTAGCCAGAGACTTTCGTTGGTTTGAAAAACAAATTTATTAAAAAATTGTAACAGCAGTGCTCCTTGTGAAAGATTCAGAAAATTTTAAGAAATTCAACGCGTCTGCTACAGAAAAGATGAGAATGGCCTTGTACACGACAAGGACTTTGTTGGATCTAGCCACGAAAACATGTCGTGTATGCAGCAGACGAGAAAATGATGAGCATGTACACAATACGAATGCTCTTCGGACAGACGTGTATAGGGTAAAATGTGTCAGTGCATTACGAGTCGTCCAGGCAGCTGTCGTTTTACTACGGACTGTGGGAAGACATATGTTGTTGTATATCTTGACTATTAAGCAACACCCGTCCACGGGCATAAACGTTCGCTTACTGACAGTGCACCTCACCCCGCCCCATGCCTCATACAATAGCGCCAGACGCGTCGAATCGGGGGTAGACAAGATTTTTTCAGTGTACAAGAAAAAATTCTTGTACACAGTCCGTATGCTTAGAGTAATAACGCATAGAAACCTAGCCCGCGCACGCTAAATGAGGCAAGTTAGAGGCTTCCCAAAGGGCCTACACGATCGGGCGGGTTGTCAGTGCTCAAGGTCAAATTGCACCGCGAACAGCTCAAAATTTTTTGCTAAAAATGACGAAATGTGCGGTAAATGGGTGTAAAAATAGAACAGGCAAACATAAAATAGACACTAACATCACATTCCATAAGGAAGTAACGCGTTTCAACTTGTATTTTTATATAAATATTCACTAAAACCGAAAATTTATTTCGTTGCAACAAGACACGAAAATGTTGCAAAGTAACGGATTTCTTTCTCCCAATTTTGCTATTCTGTTTCAAAATAATTATATTACGTAATTTTTTGAGAATAGGCTATATCGCGATGGCTGCAGATTTTTTTTAATTCTAATGTAAGTGTGCATTTGACCTCCATTTCTGCAAGTTAAATGCGTGCAAATGTTGTTTACAAAGAGCAACCCCTAGAGTTTCTTGCTCATACTTCTCTGGGGAATCTGCCTTACGAATGAACGGTAGAGTTTAACCAATGTGAAGATTTCTAGTGTAATAATGCTTACCTATGAAATAAAGATTATTTTGATTTTGATTCTGGGTATCGTTTACGAGGTATATGGGGGTGCTCATTACGAATATAGTACTTATTTCTAAATCCAAGATGGCGGATACAATTTTTAAAAAATGCAATATGTGTATCCTTTTCGAGGTATTTGGGGATGCTCATTACGAATATGGCACTCATTTCTAAATTCAAGATGGCGGGCGCTATTTTTCGAATAATGGCACGTTGGGTATCGTTTACGGGGTATATGAGGGTGCTCATTACGAATATAGTACTTATTTCTAAATCCAAGATGGCGGACACAATTTTTCTAAAAATGCTATATGGGTATCCTTTTCGAGGTATTTGGGGATGCTCAGTACGAATATGGCACTCATTTCAAAATCCAAGATGGCAGACACGACAGTTCAAACAAAAACAATATTCGTAATGAGCACCCCCAAATACCTCGAAAACGATACCCAACTTGCCATTATTTGAAAAATCGTGCCCGCCATCTTGGATTTAAAAATGAGTGCCATATTCGTAATGAGCACGTCGAATACCTCGAAAATGATTCTCATATTGCATTTATTTGAAAAGTCGTGTCCGTCATCATGTATTCAGATATAAATGCCATTTCCATAAGGATTACCAAAAATAAATTTTTGAAAATTCTTGTCACTTGACATTGTCGATCGACAGTAACGATCGACAAAACCGAGCATATCTGTAGGCACCTGATCGACAGTAACGATCGACAAAATCGAGCACATTTGTAGGTACCTGATCGACAATGTCGGGCAAATCTGTAGGCACCTTTAACTTAATGATGAGTTAAGCAAGATACAATTTCCCCACTTTTGAGGGAAATGTTATTCCATGGCATCATTATTTGTATATTTGTGTGCGTGCCGACGAGCGTAGATATAAGTTGCTTACGCCCACATGAATTTGGTTTTTGCCTCACATGTGACAGTTCGTTTGATATGAAACTATCATTCTGTGCGTTATTATTCTAAGTCCGTATGTAGCAACGACGCGAATTCTTGCATAGACCCGACAACTTTTCTTAGCGTGTACACGCGCCCTGATGATACCGAATGACGGGACGAATGAGTCGTGCGCCTGGTGGTAAAGCGGTGTTGCTTGTGCAGATATTCAAACCATATTTATATTGCAAAAACGAGCGATACGTTCTGTGTACCGTTTAGGCTTAAGGATTTCTCTCAAAGAAAGATAAGACGACTGGTATCATGACTGTGGCATCACAGTACATTTACCTAAATATTTTATATGCCCGTAAAAATATACATAATTTCAATAAGGTAGAAGATATTCATAATACCTTAAAGCTAAGTCTAAACTCACGGTACCAAGGTAAACGACTCTTTTATGTGGAACTGTATACGTTTTTACAATAAGATTCCGGAGCATATATTAAGATTATCATTTCCTACGTTTAAAAACTACGTTAAAAATATTTTGGTTGAAAAGTCATATTATTATTACAAAATTGAAGACTACGTGTTAAATACAGATGTATGCAAAGACGACATGGCTCCAGATTCCACACAAATTTGATTCAAAGTGTATTCCATAGCGTTTTAAGTTTATTTGAAAAGATCAATCCCTAGAGTTTCTTGCTAGTTCTTCTCAGGGAAGTCAGCGAAGTGAAGGAGCAGTATTTTAAATATGGCGTTTTCAAGTGTAAATTTATTTTACCTATGGAATAAGTTATTCTTTGACTTTGACTTTGCCTGTCCATACCAATTGCAGTACCACTCAGAGTTTAAATTGCAGACACTGACAAATGTCATGTGTCTGTAGTTTAACCAGCGGCAGAAATGGGTACAGTGGTAGTACTTCCCTAGACGAACTTTTCCACATTATTGCTACTAATTGTCATTTACGAGGTTTCAGTATAGTGAAGCCAAAAACATCTATGTATAGATTCTGTGTACTTGGATGACAAAAAGCCATAGCAGTGACCCGTTTAGTTCTTGCAGGGTGTTTTTAAACTTTTGATCTATGACGATATTTGAAATAAATATTCTAAATGATAAACGTGCACAAATGTGTATTTACAAAAAAACAAGTAGAATTCGTATTTTTAATCGACTTGAAAAAAGAAGGAACTTCCCAATTCGACTGTTTTTTTTTTGTGTTTGTATATTGTAAGAAACAATTTAACATAATATCTACTTAACTCAAAATGAGACAAACTTTTCGTGAGCTACTTCTGGACAAACCAATTCAAAAATATTACATTATTTTTTCCTTTTTATTTGTAATTATATTTGGCAAATATGAGACTATTTAGGTGTCTGCAATAAACTTTGACCTATACATACGTTTTAATAATCTTTAACAGGAAGTAATTCGTTTTTCATCGATTCTAAGAAAATACACTTTTTGAGTACCTCTGCCAGACAACAAAAAGTAGTGAGAACGGACACTCTCCGCCCCTCCCTACCTTGAGATACCGCACCACGCCCCGCATATTGACGGTCACATTGACTGAACGGGAACAAGGCTGCCGGCAAGTCGTTCTCATGCGAAGACGGCTTTGATATTTGAATATAGTTTTCATTTATTCATTACGAAACTTGTACGTTAATATATAACATCATTTTACGTTACTATTTGTACTGATCGTGAATTATGCTCTGCACGGCCGTTTATGATCATCTAAACGGGATAAAGAGAGGAGTTTCTTTTGTTTTCCGAAAGGTGAAACGAAGTAAGTAAAAAAACTTTACGTCTCAGATTCGTTCAGTTATTGTTTTTTTCATTAATATAGTGCAGAGTAATATATAATACAGATTATATCAATATAAATACCTAATAAACATGTGTAATTATTAGGATTATATTATAACCCTGCCACTTCACGCACACATTTGCGCGTGTGCAGATAGCGCTTGGCTGTGAGTAGTAGTAGTAGGTAAATAACTTTCGACTGTTGTATGGAATGTCCGAGGTTTGCCTTTGCGTGGCAGACCAGCATGGTAACCGTTCGGCCACGGAGGAAGTTATAAATTCTTCTTCTTCATAAAATGCGTCTCCACTACTGGAGGTTGGCCGTCGATATGGCAATTTTGTCGCTTTCCAAGACCAATCGAAACAGTTGCTCTGCGCTCGTGACTCCGATCCATTCCCGTAATTTGGGTAACCATAACTTTTTACATTTTCTAGCGCGTCTCTTGCCTTCAACGTTCAAAGTTATCATCGAGTATATAACCAGAAATAGAGACGAAATAAGGGCCATCCATCCCTGGCAACTCATCAGGCAAATGGGCCTTGTATCACTTTTAAATATCAACCCTCATTTGCGCTGAAATCACAGATTAGAAAACTGAAATAGTACAGCGCCAACAACTGACCTGTGTGTACGTCTCCGTATAGTGTGTCATTACTGTTGAATTGATTATTTCATTAGGTATTTTATAGCTTTAATGTTTTATATGTGTAGTATAAAATAACCAATACTTTAGTAGGTAAACATTCAATTTTGCTTAAAATGGAACGTACGTACAAGAAAGTTACCTAATCTGTGGTCAAACTGAATCAATTGCGTTGTGTTCTTGCATCTATTCTAAAATACAATGTTTTACAATTTTATATTCCCCACTTCTAAAAATATGCAAAAAAATATGTTGATAACTAGGCATAAACTAAAACGCAAAATTATACTAGCAAAGTCCATGAACGGCTCTTCGCCGTTATTGGGGCAACTTTTGCCATCCTTCTTTGAAACTACGACCAATCAACATCAAGACTTTGTAGTGTTTCAAATTTAGAATGCGTGAGTTTTAGCGACTTCAGTTCTGATAGTAATCGAGGTTAAGACGCGTCCATTGTTTGTTCTCTTCCGTGCTTATATTCCATACAATCATTTATTTTACTTTTGACATAAGCATGCCTACGAAGTTTCCTATTTATCGACAGACCACCATAGACAAAAAATGCGATATTACATGGATTATTTTTTCTTTACTGAAGCGACGACGTGTTCTTTAGCTCCGACATTTATCATGCCGACATATAACGTAACGAAGATTATTCAAGTTGATAAATTTTGGTACCTGTCTAATAAATTATAATGAATTCTTTTTGTTTATTATAATGAATCGTCGGATTGTTCTCCTTAAGAACGGGAATCATCATTTGAATGCTCAGTAACATTAATTATTAATTAGAGATAACTGCCTCCGTGGCCGAACAGTTGCCATGCTGGACTGCCACGCAGAGGTCCTAGGTTCGATTCGCCGGCCGGGAGAAATATTTGTGTGGCCTACGTTATTTCTCTCGTGAGCTTGGGTGTAATTTGTGGTTGTCTATGTGTCTATCCATGGCACCCGCGACATATAGTTTCCCTAATGCGGGGCTATGTTGAGTGTGTGCATTACCAATCAGGCAATATCTTCTTTTTCATACTCTCACGTTCTCGATTAAAACTGCGTCATAAATAAAATCGATTGTTATAAATAATCGAATTGGAAATGTATTTGGACATCACTAATTGATTATAATTCGAGCTGTCTCTGTGTGTGTATTATTATTATAGGAATAATAATAATAATAATAATAATGCACACAGTCAACATAGCCCCGCACTAGGGAAATCCTGTGTCGCGGGTGCTATGGACACACACATAGACGACCACAAATTACACCCATGCCAATATCTGGAAAGTTACCAAAATACAAATGCGTTAGTTATCCCGCTGCTGCACACTGGTCTCCTCTAAAGCCGTTTAGGCGGATGTTTCTCACGACAAAGCTATAAATTCGTAAAGCAGCGAAAATGTTCTATTGGAAATTGGACCCTGTGTAGTTCTTAGAGGATTTTATATCTACAATCTTACACGTGAGCATGACCTCATTCAAGTATATGAGACAATGAGTTTAAAAAGTTGAACTTAACACATGTAACAAACAATAACACAGTTAATTTCCATCTAATTAGCATTCTATCGTGGTTTTTTACTGGCTGCGGTTGTTTGTGTGCGTTAGGTATAATCGCGTACACAAGTGACTAATAAAAAGTTTTACAATTTATATATCGCGAATTTCCATTCGTTTGTCACCACAAACTGTCACCACAGTATCGACCGAAAATCTGTCGACCTTCATGAAGGAAGTGTTTTGGCCGAAGGGTGTCTTATATCGGCGGTTCCGCGGCCGGTTACCTGACACCAGATTGCGCCACACGCCGCCGACAAGAGCAATTAGTGTAGATTAGTTAGAAATAGTGTTTTATTATATTGTATGTATGTTAGTCCTTAAGGTATATATCATATGGGTCATGTGGCCTGAAGGAAATAAATAAATAAAAAAAAAATATATCGCACATGAAAACAAATGCCGTCGTTATTCAGAATTGCGCAATTGAGAAAACACAATTTGAAAATTGGAAATTATTGGATATAGAGACGTGAAACGTCTGTACTGCCGTTGGCTACTAAACTAAAACTAACTAAAACGCGGCTCTATATGTGCTCTATTTTTTGCTATTTATAGCGGACATTTGACCATTTGTCACTTAACCGCGTTTTGGTTAGTGGACGGCAGTGTAGCGAAATGGGTGGACGACATAGTCAAAGTTAGGCAGTAGATAGGTCAGACTATCGCAGGGTCGTGGTGGATGGCACAAGATACGGGAAGTCTATGCAACCTAAGCCCAGCAGTGGGTGAAGTCGGGCTGTGAATAATAACGGTGAATTTGAAAATTTAAAAAAATTCTTAATAGGTCTTATCGCAAAAAATGTGATTATTTTTATTTATACATTATTACTTAGTCATTCATTTATAAATGAGAATATGGTTTCATTCAGTTTTTTTTTAATTTTCAAATGAGTTTCTTTTGAAACAATTATTATAGTAATTTTGTTTTACTTGACTTTATTGTATTTCGACAGGCAGTAGTTACCTATATTATTTTATTTTATAGTTATTCATTATTATTGTTTGCTTTTGAGACGGTCTTATTAGTTATCCCTTGACATTTATTTTGAATCATAATCGTGACATTAATAATATAAAATAAATGATTCTATTCTATTTTAAATTGTGTCCTCTCAATTCTACAATTTAGAATTTCCTGATCAGTATTTGGTGTACATCAAAGTTTTGTTTTGTTTTGTTTTTCTTTTTTTACCTTTTCTTTGTTACTAACTTACTAGGTCACTGTAGATAACTATACCTGTACGCTAGATAGCTAAGAATATCTCTATTTCAGATTGATTACTTTAGAGTCAAAATGTTCATCTGTATCTTGGCCAAAGTTCTATTCTAACTTTATTTTTATGATACTAACTCACGGGGCTAGCAAGTCGTGCGCCTGATGGTAAGCGACACGCCTGTCCATAACAGTTGCATTACCACTCAGAGCTTTAAATCGCAAAGACCTGAGGGGCATTCGCACTGCGCCCGTCACCCGGAGATATAAGTAGACAAGTCCCATGTACCTGTGGTTTCACCAGCACACGAATATCATCGCTCTCACCCCGCGTTGTCGTCGCACAGCGACCGCGTGCGTCTAACGGTCATGGCAAAATACGCTCTATTTATTTAGCCTTTACGCGGCGACTGCACCATAATATTATTTAGTAGAATTTAAATGTTGTTGCCTAGCAAATAGAATTCAGATTCGCCATTAATGTACATGATTTACTATTTATTATTTGTTGTGCCAGTTTTTTTTTTAAGTTAGTGACGTACGTCATATAGCGTAGTACGTCAGAATCTGAAAGATAAGGTTCCTGTACAGGTTATAGTGCCCTTCTCGTACCGCATACTCTAAGGGTCGGTAGAGAGGGTCACTCTAATCACAATTAATGTAGAAAGATATAGATAGGTCTGTCGTATCTTGAACTACCAAATTACCAAATGTAGGGTAACGTATTTTCGGATAGCGCATTACGCGTAGAGATTGCGTCGAATTTGTTTTATAAATGTGCTATATTCCTATACATTTAAAATAGATTATCGATAATCACCTTATAACACGATTTTTTATTTCTAGGTTATCAATATCATTTTCTAATTGATTCTAACATAAAAATATGAAAAAACTTTATGCTTCCCTGGAAAAACTTAGCTTTTGTAGTCTGGACAACGTAAAGTTGAAATTTGCGAACCATTAAGGAAACCTACAAATTTTTCAGGTTTCTATTTAACAAATGAACATAATATTTCAAATTAATATTACCTATATTTGAACCGAAACTCTACAAATTGATAACAAAGAACCTAAAAATGTGTAGATTTGCGAGATTATCTAAATACTAGAGATGAAACGGATAATGATTTAGCCGAATAGCCGGATATCCGGCGAGCACTCTGGCCGGATAGCCGGATATCTGACCTACGGCCGGGAACATGCCGCAACCAGTTGGTTGACAGAGCACATCGCTGTGTTTGATTTATTAATGAATGATTGCATTTTCGCATTAACGATTTGATTTGTTATGGTCACTTGGTTTTTTATAAAAACGATTAATTTATTCAAAATGTGTACACACGTTTATTATTTGAAGGCTGTTCAACTCTATCATAATCGCAATCCTTTCATTGGGTTGTCTCGCCATAATAATTAGTACTTCATTTAACAAAGTTTGCAAGAGTTTATAGTTCAACTGTAGTTGCTGTACATAATAAATCAATTTATTTGACGTACTGATTATGAATTTTTCTCAGTTTTAAATATGCGGTTTCCGGTCGGCTCGGTATCCGATAGGCCGGATACCGGATATCTGTTTCATCACTACTAAAAACCACTACGTAACCACTGTGACAGTTACAAAAACAAAGTTTCGGGTATAGCTGTATAACTACTCTACCAATACTGTCAAACCAGAAACGGAACCATTTTTAACCGATTAAAAAAAGAAGGAGGTTCTCAATTCGACTGTATGCTTTTTTTTGTGAGTCAAGGAGCAATTACTTTAGTGGTTGGTTTTGCTATTCTCTAATTCAAGGCGTTTTTCTCTCAATATACTTTGAGTAGTGAGAACCGATTTTTATTATCTCCTGCGTCAAGTCCTGTATATGGGCAAATTAGGGGAAATTTCAATAAAACTTGGCAAATAGACGTAATTCCACGTACTTTTGAGGGCAGTTTTTTTAGTACTCTGTACTGAGATTATGAAATTTTGTTACAAAGTGATTTGTGGGGAATATTCGCTTTTGAAAGCCGAGATCTATTTTCGTGGGTCTCGCGGTGGCCCACGTTCTATGATATCACGGGCCGGGCCGCTCCGCGCCGATTTGTACATGCATGCTCACGCCACAGACAAATCCCGGCCGTTTAGAGGTTGCACCCGTGATGGTATTCATAGAAAAAGTATTCTATACAATTATTAGACCACGAGGCTTTAAATACTCGATTGCTAGAGGCTTTAAATAAAAACGATAATGAATTGCTCGATTAGATAAAATAAAAATAGTGATGTCCTAAAGGATCAACTTCACTAATCCAATAAGTACTAATTAAACTAGCATTACGGGCATTATGTCATTTCTTTGAATTGCGATTCTATTTTTAAACTTTATTATATTTTTTTAATGTTTAGCAGGAGGCAAACAAGCAGACGAGCACCCTGTTGGGAGGTTGTCATCGTTAACGGGTATGTCTACACTGATCGCGTGATGAATGGTAGTGGAAACTGAAAACTTTCAATATGTACATCTTGATCGCGATATCAGTTTCATCTACTGTATATTGTTTTTTTTTTGTGGCATCCAGTCGCGCGAGCTGAGTTGACTAAGACACACACGCCGTTTTATTCCACTCTGATCATTGCCCTATTTACGCAAAACCTGTACAGTTTCTTGTTTTAAAATAATCTTGTACTATCAAAGTTAAATTAGGTATAAATGATTAAATTCACATGTAACTATTATAGTACTACCCACACATATACTCATATTGTTAGTGAATAATAAGAATGGAATAAAACGACATGTGTGTCTTAGTCAACTCTGATCGCGCAATCGAATGCGATAAAAGATATTACATAGTAGATGAAACTTATATCGCGATCAGAGTGTACACAGTGAAGGTTATCAGTTTCAACTACCAACCGATCGCGCGATCAGAGTAGAAAATTCCCAAGACCAGAGAAGTTGCCTATGCGTTGTAAGCCTTTGGAGCACCTTTATTTCTTTAATATTTCCGTTAGTGCAAAGGTAGAAAATATATCATAAAGGTACTGAATAGTGGAAAATAGTCAGCCATCCTGACGGACACTCTATCCTTTCATACAATTATGTAGTCTGTAGTTTATTCTGCATACCTTTGACCAGAACTTTTCAAGAAAATATCAGTCGGGTTGAGATAAGTACCGCGAGGTCGACCTTTCCCTATGCATCCTTTCCTCTTGTTTTAATGATTTATTCGTAAATCATGCACCTAGTGGTAAGCGACACGCCTATCCATAACAGTTGGAGTGCCCCTCAGAGCTTTAAAACGCAAAGACCTGAAGGGCGCTGCCACTGCGCCCGTCATAATTGACAAGTCCCATGTGCCTGTAATTTCACTAGCCCCCTTACCCTTCAAATCCGGAACGTAGTAATGCTCATATTACTGCTTGGCGGCAGAAATAGAACTTCTTCCTTTTCCAGATTCTTTTTTCCAGATTTTTTTTTCAGATTCCTTGAACGAACTTTATTATTAAATTAAATTTAAAAAGTTTAAAACAGGACGTAAACATTTTAAAAACCAACACATGCTCCCATGAAAAATTTTTCAAAATGGCGCTTCCGCCCTACCTACAAAACACCCACGACAAGTATACCAAACTTCCAAGTCGATTAAGTGCGTCGGGTCTGCACCAAGTGCAAAGAGCAAGTGATAGAATCTATGATATCTACTGCTTCTAAAATGGTTACTGTGATAAAACTAAAACATGTAATATTTTACATCCAGTATAAAGCGTTCGTTAAGAATTTGCGTAACAAAGAGCTGAAGGATTTTCCTTCTGGATTAACATAAAGAAGTCCAATGTTACGCGCACGTGACTAATGACGTCACATGTGTTAGGCTAAAGATTAAGTGTTACACTTAACGGCCATAATAGTAATGCCTTCATTGATTTTTGACACCTATATTGTTATAGGAAATGAAAGTATTTTTCGGCTCAAATACGCGTATATTTTTTATTTTACAACAAACCACTGCTTCGGGCTGGCAGCGGTAACCATGGGACCTATAAAGGGCCCGAAATGTTGTTTGTTTGATCTGACTATGGCGAAATCCTAAGAAATCGATATCTATATTGTTGTTGAAGCAGAGTTTTTGCTTAGTTTGGAGAACCATTGACTGAAATCGATACCTCCAATAAACACAACGCAACTTTATTTTTGGTCATTATCTGTTATTTTTTGTAAACAGCAGTTTATTTACTAATATTGTGCTTCCCGAATTTTGTGAAAAAAAATAAAAAAATTCCAGAAAAAGACAAAAAAGCTAATTTTGTGGAAAAAAATAGAACAGGTCCAAACATTAGGTTCGGTAAAGAGTTATCGATTAATGTGGGCAGCTCTGGGTTTGATGACTGGGTTGCATGAAACAAATATATGTATATACATTATAATTACGTGAGTTTTATAATTTCTTTATTTAAGGACAGTATGCGATATGTGCTAATTTGTAAGCGACCACTCCATGTTTAAAACGTAAACAAATTAATTATAATTATACTATTATTAGTAATGTAAATTCAATTCAATTTAATGTAATTCTTAATTATTTACTTCATTAATAATAATAATAATAATCGGTCAATAAAATTTAATTTGATGGGTATGTAATGTAATGTAAGAAATCAATAATGTTAAGTTTATTAATAGGTGTATACACAAATAAAGAAACATTTTATTTATTTATTTTATTTTTAAGCATAAATTTTGCGGTTATCTGAGTGGCACTGCCACTGCGCCCGTCACCCTGAGACATAAGTTGACAAGTCCCATGTGCCTGTATTTCCACCAGCACCCCTCACCCTTCAAAACCGCAACACAGTAATGCTGGCATTACTGCTTGGCGGCAGAAATAGGTAAGGTGGCAGTACTTCCCTGGACGAACTCTTTCACATGGAGCTCTACTGCTACTAAAAATGGTGTACGTGATGTTGATTCCTTTATGATGTTCGTGGTGGATTTTTTATAGTAAGCGACACATCTTTTTAATATTTGCAGTAGCACTCAGAGCTTTATTAACTTAGTTGTCTTGTATGAGCGAGAGAATAATGATAAGGACTATTCACATATTCTATACACAATTTTATTTTTCTCGTAAAAGAACAGAACAAAGAAGTAGCGAGAACTGACACTCTCCGCCCCTCCCTAGCTTTAGATATCGCACCACGCCCCGCACATTGACGGTCACATTGACTGAACGGGAAACAAGGCTGCCGGCAAGCCGGTTTCACGCGAAGACGGCTTTGATATTTGAATATAGTTTTCATTTATTCATTACGAAACTTGTACGTTAATATGTAACATCATTTTACGTTACTATTTATAATGGTCGTGAATTGTGGTAATCATCTAAACGAGGAGTTTCTTTCTTTTTCCCAAATATGAAACGATGTAAGTAAAAAAACTTATGTCTGAGACTCTTTCAGTTATTGTTTTCTTTATTTATTTAGTGCAGAGTAATATATGTACAAAAAGTACAGATTTATTATATCAATATAATGAGACGCCATAACTTAGTGAGTAGTAGACATTTTTCAATTTGTATTGCCGATAAATATTACGTAGTGAATATACCTAATTATTAAATGGTAATGATCATTGACTTACAATTATATGGATGTCGGGTCCGCGCTAAAAAGTGTCCGAACTTATAGGGCGTTAAAATCGTATACAGATTCATCATTCACGCTTTAGTCTTCGTTTGTTTGACTGACAGCGAAGCAAGCAAAATTAGACAGTACTGCGATGATATTACAATTTAAAAGCTTTTTCATATTCCTTTACATGTCACTACGTTTAAATAGGTTGACTTGGGACATTTTTTTCGTGGTTTTTGTATTAGACCCGTTGTCCATTTATTTTTAAGTCAATGGTAATGATGATAAACTTGGACACGCAATTTTAAATACCCTGGTTACCTTATTTAAAAGTATATGTCCGAAATACAACATTTTAAGTGCTTTTAATATATTTTTAAAATAAATCTTCAATATTACTCTAGTTAGTGAATTAATGAAAAATATATTATATCGATCATTTTTGTTGATAGGTCAGTGATATCGATATACATTTATATATATAATAATAGACATGCGTAATTATTAGGATTCTATAAATAGAACCATAGATAACAGATTCGTGTTAGAATTTTGGCTATGTTGCCGCTCTGACCACGTAACGTAATAGTGCGAGAAAATGATGGGTAACCCTGCCACTTTACGCACACATTTGCGCGTGTGAAGATAGCGCCTTGCTGTATGTAGTAGTAGTAGGTAAGTAATTTTCGATCGTGTATGGAGTGTCCGGGGTGTGACTAAAGGTACGAACTTTTGATTTTGTACGTGATGATTGATTCCTTGATGATGTTCGTGGTGGCTTTTGAAGAAATACGTTTTTTTTTTTCGTTGATTAACTTTCTATTGCACAGTTTCTTACGTATACTTTAAACTCAGAATGGAAAAAGTAATTTAAAGGAAAAAAATAACACAAAATGAATGCGTATAAGGTTGAATTTACAAATGAAAACCACGAAAAGTATAAATACTGGTAACCGCAAAAAAACATATTGGTAAATTCTTTCGTACTTAGTAGAAGGGAATGCTTGGGTTGTTTAGTCATAATGGAAAAGGTGAATGTTTGACACAAACATCGTCAACAAAGAGCTAAAGCGCCATTTGTGAAAAAAATTTCACAAGTTTTTGTTTTAGGTTTTAACATATAGTAACGTGGAGAAAAGTTAACCTAAACATACTCCTCCCAACCAGATTATGGACAACCTCACAAAATAACGCATTTTAAGAGTAGGCTGGAAAGTTTTCGTTTATAATTCATGAAAAAACGCGGGGCCTACCATGAGCTCTTATAGCAATCCTGTTTAAGCCCGTAAATTGGACAGCCTGTCAAATTCGTACTATGATCACACAAAAACAATTCACTGTCCATGCAGTTGACGTTCTCCATCCGAAATCCGTTCACTTTTTCTTTCGTAGTAAAATCCTATCATGACGTCATTTGCCATGCACATGGCGGTCTCATCAGTCAAAATAAGCAATTCAAAGAAAGTTACTCCATGGCTAACTTTTTTAAAAATGTCGAGATTTTATCACATTTTAATTAAGAAATTTCGTTTTCCCACACCACCGAATAGAACAGACCAGCATTGTTAGAGATATTATCTTTATTACAATAAATACAGAATATTTTTTGGAATATACGGAGACGTACACACAGGTCAGTAGTTGGCCTGTCTATATTTCAGTGCAAACGACAGTTGATATTTATAAGAGCTGTATCGCTAATGTGTTACCAGGAATATATGGCCCTTATTTCGTCTCTATTTCTGGTTATATACTCGATGTCTGAGCGGCACTGCAATTGCTATAGACAGGCGAGTCTTTTAACACGCGCACACGTCTTCGTCCTGTCACATAGTGTCGTAAAAAAAAGACTTTTATACCCATTGACTTATAATTTTATGGACGTCGGGTCCGCGCTAAAAAGTGTCCGAACTTATAGGGCGTTAAAATCGTATACATAGCGTCATTCACGCTTTAGTCTTCGTTTTTTCGACTGACAGCAAAGCAAGCAAAATTAGACAGTACTGCGATGACATTACAATTTAAATTCAACGTTTTAGCTTTTTCATATTCCTTTACATGTCACTACGTTTAAATAGGTTGACTTGGGACTTTTTTTCGGGGTTTTTGTATTAGACCCTATTTGTAAGTCAATGTTTATACCTATCCTATCTATATTTTTGCCATTGTTACACATAGGAAATGACACATTTTGTTTTCTAAATCGCTTAGATTTGTTTTTTCAAACAAACTGAAGTTTCGGGTCCTCGCTTAGTCACGGGTGACTCAGATGGTAAAGTCATCAACCAGATATGTCTAACATTAATTCAAACCACGCTATTTTTCACTATAATTGCAAAAGTTATTAAGTTTGACTGCATTAAATTAATTCATTAAAGGAAATGAAAACATATTATTGAGTAGTATTGTAGTCTTAGGTCTAGAAAACCCTGGAAAATAAAAATAAAAATATTACGAGACAGAGATTTGAAGTTTTTTATAAGAAAAATAAGTAACTTTATTTGTTACATGGAAAAACTGAAAATTTCTTTTTTTCCGGATAATAAATAACATTAGAAATACCTTCACAGATTTCTCATAGATGGCGCTACGGCTAAAAAGTCGTTGAAAAACCAAATACAAAAGATCCAACAACAAACACATAGAAACATTCGTGAGGTCCGCTGGTTCGTTCCGTGGCTTAGTTGGCATAGGGTCTGGCACGGTTTGCTAGAAAACGTAGGTTCGAATCTGGCCGGATCGAGGTATTTTTTTCGTTACGATTTTTTTCTTAAAAAAAATACTTTTCACCTCACTAACTCGGAAAGGCTTTCTTTCTCATTAGACTTCACGTCATCGTCAAGTTCGGATGCGATTGTGCTGTACGTAACATTTTCTTTCGTTGAAAAATACTTAATGACACATTTAACTAAGCGGTTTGTCGTACATTATTTACGTAGGTACCTAATATAAATCCCTTATTACATTTTATTCTTATTACTGTTGACATTAAATTGACAACGATAGCTAATTTTATTTATTAAAATTGATTTGTTATAGCTGAATTGTTTTTCTTTCATCTATCATTTTAAATATATACTCTACTCTAAATTAGTCTATATACTCACTAATATCTTCATTATATTATTCCATCAAATTGAAATCACAGCTGTATTAATTTAAGAGATTATTCACATCAGACAGTCCGAGTCATCCGTGCCCTGGTCTGCACATTCACATTAGACCAAGCCAGTACGCACACCACGGCACGGTGTACGCTCAGATGTTGTGACAAGAGTGGATGATAGTCACAAAATAATTTTTTGAAATTGTTTAATGATATTCCAACTATGCATTGTTAGGGTAAGCTCCGATAAGTCGAAAAATAATTTTAAGTGTTTTTAAAAGAGAATTCTGTGCTCTAATTTTATATAAAACGGTCATTTGACCGTTTGCCACTTGGCCGCATTTTAGTTAGGACGGTAGAATAGTAAATATGGATTTTTCGCTATTAGTAATGGCAGCTATTGCAATTGCTATATTGATGAAGAAGATAGGAGAAGTACAGTGTGAAAATTCAAAAAGATTGGGCCATGTACCCAGCTTGGAAAAAACGAATACTATATTTATACTGGTTTCATGTAATTGACTATTATAGTCCATATTGTAATTTTGTATTTGTTATCTATATATTTAGAATGACTCATACAAGGCTCATATCATATAACTCTGCGTAATTTCTTAGGCACTCAATCAATTTTCCATCTTCTATTTTATAAAAAATAAGAACATAATGCTCACTCACTGTAAGTAAATCGAACACTGCTCGGTCGAGACACGGAAAAGTGTTCATATTACAACGAGTCGAGGCGGGACCAGGCCCAATCATAAATATTCCTGTAATATACAATACAAATGCAATACAAATATTATTTATTGCACACTGTGACCAATACAAAATAATACAAAAAATAAAAAGACAGCAACCTTCGGGTTATATTCGGGATAAAAATTAATTGAGGGCGCAACCGAGTACATTAAAAGACATATTGCACATACACAAGTGAAAAAAAAGAAAAATAATAATAAAAATAGTCCAAAACATCCAAAATAATAGTGATAAATAAATAAAATACTTAAATAAATAACAAAAAAATATATAATTATACAAAATGAAGTAGGATTATATAGAAAGAAAGAAAGAAATGTAATTTATTCAGCACAATACACGTGGAGTACAATATTAATAATTAGTATTAAAAGTGTATTATTGCACTGAAAAGGAACCAACTCAGCTAATACTGCGGCAGGGCCACAGCGCTGGTTTTCAGTGGACCCTTTTCGAAAATGCCGATTAAAATAAATAAAAATATATGAATAAAATAAAAACAAACGTGGACGCGAGTTAAATAAAAACTTAAACATAAACATGAAACAATATAATTAAATAGGAAACATAACACAAATTTCAGCTAATGTCCCAACAAAGATTCACTCTGCTTTTTCTTTTTAATTTTGTATTTTGAGGCGCATTACACAAATAAAATTGTTCCAGACGTGTTTTGTAGATTTAGAATGTGCTCTTTGAGTTGACATTTGAACGCATAAACGGATTGAAGATATAGAACTTAATACTAACAACACAGAAGATCTAAAACAAGTAAGAATAGGACGCTTCCAACCTTGAAGGAGTTGGAATAGAAATTAGAAGAATGAATAGTGCAGTTTAAAAAAAGAGTAGGAGAGACCGTAAGCTGCGACTGAGAGTAGTACTATGAAACACGAAATAATCGTATTATTATTATTATTATTCTTGTGTTTAATTTTTTTCAATCAGTAACCCCATGATTTCATATGTAATTTATTTACGTTGTACGGAATTTGTCCTTGATATAATTACAATTCGTTTCGTTGATATAAAATGTTAAACGCTTCTCGCCCCGATTGTCTCGTATAACACCACACAAGGTCAGGCCAAGGTTGCTTAAAGAAACTGGCTAAATCCGAATCACTGGCTTAAAAATAATAAAAAAAAAGCTGTTTCGATATACTTTTTATAGAAGCATTATGAAATAAGGTTCATTTTTAATGAAGCTTTTATTTAGTTTTTTGTATTACTGACGTATTGTCTGCTGGCGAACCACATAATGCAAAATAAGTATTTTCGACCGCTTAAATCAATCAATCAATCAAGGATTTCACTAATTACCCTAAAACAAAATTGAATATTCTAAAGTTGCCAGATTGAAACAACTGAAACAATGGTATAATGTTTAAATATACTAAAGAAGGTAATTCCGAATTTAATTTTTCCGAACACGGATTGACTTTTTTCGTTAATCCAATGAATGTTTTGGTGTAAATATGTAACATAAATTTTGCATTTTCGAAAATGTTTGAAAAATCGGAGGTGTAGAATAACGACTTAATCTAATTTGTAATTGACAAGCTTCATTTTTCGTATTTATTTTTGTATCAGTCACACTAAATCAAAACGAGGAGACCAAACATAAAATAAAAAAATGTGTTATGGATATCGCTTTTTGTACAAAAACAAAAAAATATTCGGTACACTAGACAAACGGAATTTTGTTGAAATGAGAATCGGAAAGTAAATTGTCAATATGGCAAAATAGCAAAAAATTAATTTGGTGCAAATGACGGGACGAACCAGATCGTGCGCCTGGTGGTGAGCTACACGCCTGTCCATAACAGATGCAGTGCCACTCAGAGCTTTAAATCACAAAGATCTGAGAGACACTACGCCCGTCACCCCGAGACTGAAGGTCACCTTAAACACGTAATTTTTAAATTTTCGTCCATTACAGCAAAGCTTAAGTAACTTGGTCGATTTGAAGTGAAACAATTTTATTGACGACTCTCGTCTATTGTTTCGAATTCGGGCTGGCCAATCGGAGCGCAGTTGCCGTCGTAATGATTTGACAGAATAGTTTTCAAACAAATTAAATGACATTTCGTCTCTATTTCTGGTTATATACTCGATGGCTCTACTGCTACTAAAGTGGTGTTGTTTGATAGCGATAAAATGAACGATGATGAAGACTTCCCATTAAGAAGCATGT
>NW_020653855.1:2532230-2533752 GCF_003589595.1 Hyposmocoma kahamanoa
TTTTTTTTTGAGCTTTGAAACAAAAAAGAATTCGCAAAATCGGCACACAATTGATTGAGAAATTTGTGAATACACGGACATGCCTATAAAATTTGAGGATTTCCTTCGATTTTCATGGAATCGGCTCATTAGATTCTGACCCTTTCAAACAAAAGAAAGAATTTTCAAAATCGGTCCATAATTGACGGAGATATCTGAGAACATATTTACAGTATAACCTCCTCCTTTTTCTGAAGTCGGTTAAAAATAGGAATAAACTAAGATTCAATTTGGTCCCCGCGGTAAGGTGCTCAAAATACTGGCAGCGTTTCTCTTTGTGACAATCCGATCTCCTTCCATCATTCCGCCTTTTTATCAACTTTTCTCTGGTTCCTGGCCACTTGTTTTCAAATTTTGAAATCTTATAATTTATAATTTTGATCTTTTTACCTATTCCCAACCTAAATCATGAGCCAATTTTAATACCAATCTAACCTAGTAATATTGCAAAACTCGACCCTTTAGGGGTAAGTCTATCTCACGTTTTTAGCACTTAAGTAGGGAGTGTTTTGTAGCGTTGTACCTGCTTTTTATACCCTTTTCTTGTTACAGCCTTTCTTTTGACTTCAATTATGAAATAAATTATATGGACCGGAGTATTCAATTTTATTGCCGTGAACCTGGTAACGGCACATTAGTGGTTTACAACCCTTCAGCTTTTATATAGCTATGCCAATGCCACGCTAATACGTAGGACAAGGTAGCTGCCGGGTCTTAGGTTTCCCAGGGAGTCTATTAATTGTTTTGATAAAATTTTGTAAAGAAGAAGGACCCCACAACTTACGAAAGTAAGCTTTCAAATATAAAGCAATGGCCGCTCGTGCGCCTCGGATCTTTGCGTTTTAAAACAACTCATGGATTTATTGTTTATGTTTTTTTTTATCTACGCACGTTTAAATATGACCAAACCAGTGGGGACAAAAGTAAAGATTTTTATCAAACGAAACGTTAAGGCTAGTAACCGGAGGAGAAGGGGGAAAAACTGTTTCTCTAGATCAAATTGTTTAGGTACTTACTATTAAATAACGATCTTATAATTATACAATACACCTAAGGACATTGTCTAAAGAATGTGCTAATTTGTTACACGATAGGATGCACTATATCCGATCACATGATATCCTGAAAACAGACTAAAATAAAAGTTTAAAATAAATTATTTATGAATAAAATATCTAACTTTGCACATAATTTTTATATGGAGATATTTCTCTTTAAGTATTACAGAGAACCTGCAAAATTTTGGTTTTCAATTGAAGGCCTATAGTTATTAAAATTACACTTATGCCAAAATTTGCAAATTGCCTGGCGGTGTAATGATACGCCACGCCGCCCGCTCGGGTGCTTGTCGACATTGGACCTAGTCAAATTTTCTCTGCCTGTTCTTATTTTGAACCGACTTGAAAACAAAAGGAGGAGGTTAAACGTTCTGCAGTATGTATGATTTATGTATGTAGGTTTTCACATATTTTCGTCAATTGTG
>NW_020653855.1:2533762-2548637 GCF_003589595.1 Hyposmocoma kahamanoa
ATGTATGATTTATGTATGTAGGTTTTCACATATTTTCGTCAATTGTGAAGAAAAAAAGGATTCCATGAAAATCGAAGGAAATCATCAAATTTTGCAGGCATGTCCGTGTATTCACCCATTTCTCCATTAAATACGGACCGATTTTGAAAATTCTTCTTTTGTTTGAAAGGGTATACTCTCGAGGTGGTCCCTGATGTGGTTCTGGGTTCGTTTCGGCTATCACAAATTACTAATTATTTTCCGCATATATAGAAGGTCGACTTTTCACTTGACACAACGTGTGTAATCAACAAATGACCAATGACCGTCACCATGACAAGCAGAAAAGAAAGTATAAAAAGTACAAAGGAGTCCGTAACAGTCCCATTGTCACCAAGACGTCGGAATATGATGAGAGGATCCCTAAAAAAACAGATAAGCAAACTTTCAATGAAAAAGTTACAATTATATTTATATTAATTTTAATCGCGCGGATTGTGAGACGTCAGAGGCGACCCCCCACACCTCACCTCCAACTCGCGTCAAATACCTCGCCTTAAACTACAAATTAGATACATTTTACAAAAGCGGTTATCAATTTACAGCCAACTACAATAGTCGTCGAGCATACGAGTTAACTACAATCGGCACAAATTACTAATTCGATCATTAGTTACACGCCATGTTAAATCACGTACTAGCGCACTAAAAATGTTTCTCAAAGTGACAAAATATTTTTCTGAGATATCTTAAAAAACCATAACCCAGTTTTAGAATATTGAAATTTTTAATGATATTTCAGCTCAGTAATTTTCAGGCAAGTTTTTTGTACTTAATTATGGTGACAATTTTTGTTATTTAATTGCTCGAATATATTATCGTGATATATAAAAAAATATTTCACGATATAATTAAATAATACTTCATAATATCATCATTCTATAAATATTTTTAAATAAAAAGTAATTGTCACCAAAATTGAGTACAAAAAACGTACCTAAAAATGACCAAGCTGTGCATCATTAGGGTAAGTTCCGACAAGTCAAACACGTTAACTAATTTTAACTGTTTTTAAACATTGACTTACAATTATATGGACGTCGGGTCCGCGCTAAAAAGTGTCCGCACTTGTAAGGCGCTAAAATCATATACAGAGCGCGACACTCCGCTTTAGTCTTCATTTGTTCTACTGACAGCGCGATACTGCGATGACATTACAATTTAAATTTCGAATAGGTTGACTTGGGACATTTTTTTCGTGGTTTTTGTATTAGACCCGTCGTCCATTTATTTGTAAGTCAATGTTTTTAAAAGATAATTTTGTGCTCTGTCTTTTGCTATTTAAAACAAATATTTGACCATTAATTTAGCCGCGTTTTAGTTAGTAGACGGCAGTACTAACAACCTTGCACGACTACGTAACTAACATCATGAACCACAGCTTTTGTTCCATGTCTTTTTAATCAATGTCGTTTAAAGTTGACAAGACCCACGTATCTGTTGTTTCTTCTCAAGTAACTTCAAAACCGGAACACAGTAATGCTCTCATTACTGCTTGGCGGCAGAAATATGGACGAATATTTCCATAACTCCTATTGATCAAAGATAAGTCGACCGGTTAGACTTGAAACCACGTCCATGCTGCACCGTAGCATTGCTCTAACCAACTGAGCTACGGGTCCAGTTACCGAGTCGTCGAAATTCTCCTATGTATTTTTGTTATAGATCTTTATACTGACTTTTCGGCACTCATCGCCGCTAGTGACATCTTGTGAGAGATTTTTGAATAACCTTCTCACTGCAACCGATACCTTTACTGGAATCACAACTGTATTTAGAGATTTTTTGTGAAATAAATCCACTAGTTTTGTTCTGATTACGAATGCAAAGCTCGAACATACAGACAAAAATTGTGTACTAAATAGAAAGTCTTTATTTTCAATAACTAATGGTTTGAAGTTGAATATCGAATCAATAAAAGTCAACTGTTACCTTTATTGACAGTATGGAGTGTACGACTTGTACTGTGTTCATCGAGCGTATAACCAATAAAGACGAAATAATGGCAATTCATCGCTGGCAACTCATCAGTAAATGGTACTAATATAAATTTTAATATCAACTCTCGTTTGCGCTGAAATCACACATTAGAAAGCTGAAATAGTACAGCGCCAACAGTTGATCTGTGTGTACGTCTCCGTATATTCCAAAAATATTATGAATTTATTGTAATAAAGATAATAAATATCTCTAACTATTCCTGGGCTGTTCCATTCGGTGGTGTGGGAAAAACATCAAAACATTTAATTACAAAACAAACGAAATCACATTTCATCGGTAATTAAATATCAAATTATGTATTTTTCCATTTTCGTCCATTATAGCAAAGCTCAAGTTAAACTGGTAGATTTGAAGTGAAACAATTGACGACACCCGTCAAATTTTTCGAATTCGGGCTGGCCAATAATGATATGGCAAAATAGTTTTCAAACAAATTAAATTACATTTCGTCTCTATTTCTGGTTATATTTTTTTTCCATCCTCTAAGGGTTACATACTCGATGACTGTGTTACATTAATGCCACTCATTAAAAATAAATGATAGTGTTACTAATAAATAAATTAAACTAAAAAAAATATATAGATTTTTGTATAATTACACAGCGTTATTATTCGTAAAACACTAACAACCTAGCAGGACTATAATTCTGACATCAAAAACAAACTTAACTTTTTCCTTTTGTGAGAGTGACTAAATATCTTATTAATAGATGAGCGTCTTAGTCGCTTATTATATATGTATTAAGTACAATATAATAAGTATAATTTCAACATCAGCTGCACCATGACTGATGGCACAACTTTTGTACGTATTAATTTTGTTAGTTATGTTGTATTCTATCACGGGTTCTAGCAGAATAGCGGCCGCGATAGCTGTGAGGTACAAATAGTTCTCAAATCAATAAACATCTTATCTTAAAAAATTTAAAAATAAAGTTGACCAATGTTAAATATAATTCTAGAATGTTTTGACCTGAACCAGTTTTTAGGTTGTAATTTATTATTATATGACATACTTAATACATATTTAATATGACCTTTTGACGATTGCAAAAATGTATATTTTTAATTCATTTAAATTCTCATAAATTGTAACACAAATTATATTCTGATTTTAGATTTGACATTGCTGCGCCCTTACAGGGTTTATGTTGATCTATACCAATAATTTAACACCTATAAATGTAACAACGTGAATGCAATGTTTTGACTTTGACTTTGACTTGAAAATGCTGTCATAGACCCTTCTGACATATGGAACCTCCATACAAACGTAGCAGGGCGGGTTCTTTGTATGCACGTCCGCCTCGTACCGCACACATTCGTGTAATCTCGCGATGCGCTCGCGTTGAATAGTTCGGGTTATTTCAATACTACACGAGAATACTGCGATGAATAAGTTAATCAATCCAATATATTTTTTGCAACTTGTATTTTTACAACTAAATTAATTAATTAATAAATGTGACAACCCTACGCTCCGAACAGGTGGGAATTGGGGTGCTTATCTTATTATACTATGCTTTTGAGGTGCATACCGTTCCAGTACTATAAACAATAATTTATTCTTTCCTAATTGTTTATATTCTCCGTAAATTTGCATATAGAATAAAGATTTTTTTTAGTATATTCCAAAAGAACATCGTGCTTCCATCACGCTACGAACAATAACTTTTTGTTTCCCCATACCAATTTCCACGGGCTGTACACAAAGACTTTTACGCATATTTAAAATTAGTTTTCTTTTAACTACGTTTGTTTTTACGAGTACTGATAAGAACTGTACAGGTGTATTTTTGGCTGCTGGTATTTTTTTCTGCTATTTGTTTATACGAAGAGACTGTATCACTTCTATGTCACGCAAAAATACTACCATCTGTTTCAGGTTCATATAATTACTAATTACTTCGTAATTTCATATCTTTGATATCAACGATGAGTTCGTTGTCAAATTTTGATACGAACATAAACCTGATTGATCACTTCGACGGCCGGCACATTACGTCCGATTTGTGTCAGGACCCCGATTAAGAATTTTTCGATATTTTAACCGAATCTTTCGATTGGATATCGTTCTCAAATCGTTACCCAACAGCGTTTACGGAGTTAGTCGGTGAAATAGATTATAGGAAAACCGAAAATTTTTTTACATACCTTTTTAAAACTTTAAAGGCCTAAAATATAGGAATGCATTAGTCTTGCATTAAAATAAATTAATAAAATTGAAGAAAATCCAGACTTTATTTAAAATAATAAGAGATTTCCGTATTACTCTCTTACTTTGTAAATAAAAGGACGTAGTAACTTTCATTCGATAACTGCGATCTGAATAACGTTTGTAGAATTTGCTGGTCGAGAAGTTCGAATAATCGTACAGGTGTGACGTCGTTTTGGTTCGGTTTCGAATAAGATAGTTTGGCATTTGATTCGGGTGTTGTGAATAAAACTGAAAAGAAATCGTACGATATCAAATCGGTCGACAACCGAGTTATTGTAAGGTTCTGAATAGACCCGCCCTGTACTCTCATTATCCGTCCAACACCCGTCCGAAACAAATTACCGCGAAATAAGTACTTAATACTCGACCAAATTAAATGGAGGACGGAGGGATATTTTATCTCTAGGTGTGCAAGCATATCCGTAGAACAAAGATCTATGTGCAAGACCACTTGTTCTAATGATATAGTTGGTACGTTCTTCTTCGCTGTGGATGTCAGATCGACCGTGTACCATCTAGGCTCTCGGGTTTCTTTCAGAGAAAAGTTTAAGGAGACTGGTATCATGACTGTGGCATCACAGTACATTTATTCAAATATTTTATATGCCCGTAAAAATATACATAATTTCAATAAGAAAGAAGATATCCATAATATTAACCTTAGAGCTAAGTCCAAACTCATGGCACCACGATTTCGTTTAACCAAGGTAAACAACTCTTTTATGGGGAACTGTATACGTTTTTACAATAAGATTCCGGAGCATATATTAAGTTTATCATTTCCTAAGTTTAAAAACTACATTAAAAATATTTTGAGCGAAAAATCATAATACAAAATTGACGACTACGTGTTAGATAAAAATATATGGAAAAACGACACGGCTCCAGAACCCACACAAATTTGATTCAAAGTGTATTCCATAGCATTTAAGTTTTATTTGAAAAGAGCAATCCCTAGAGTTTCTTGCTCGTTCTTCTCAGGGAGGTCAGCGTAGTGAACGAGCAGTAGCTTAAATGTGACGTTTTCAAGTGTACATTTATTTTATTTGAATAAATAATCTTTGACTTTGACTTTGACTTTGACCGTTGTTCGATTTTATATTTCCGAAATGAAATAAAATATATAAATTCTCAAAACATACATAGGCCTTAATTTGAATAACGAAATTGTTCTCGTAACGTACTTATTCGCTTTTCGCTATGTAGGTAATCACATCGGACTCTGTTCTTCGGATGAGTCGATATTCGTAATTTCTCGGATTCGAATCGGGCTTAGGACACAGGCGACATCCGAAGTGGGTCCGAGTTTCAGAGTTGTAGCGCAAACGCGCTAACTGGGAAAAGAGCTGATGATTTGAGAAACAGCTGAGGAGATGACCATCAAAGGTAGCTTAGAACCAACCGCATTAAACCAGCTTTCAGAATAAAAAAAAACCGTTTTGAGATCCGTCCTTTCGCTTGGGAAAATGCCACAGAGAGACACAGCTTCGACTTCCTTCCATTGTCATTCCGCCTTTTTATCACCTTTTCTCTGGTTCCTGCGCACTTGTTTTCAAATTTTGAATCGTTCTTTAATTCCATTGCGTCGTCTTTCTCATTTTGTTTCCTTCAGTCGTCACTTTCTGCTTAATCGCTGAAGCGAGCAGTGTTGCTCGTCTAATTTTGATCCTTTGACTAGTTCCCTACCTAAATCATGTGCCAATTTTAATACCAATCTGACCTAGTAATATTGTATAACTCGGCCCTTTTTTTCTAGATTTGTATGGTCTCGTATTCGAAACGTATACGAATCGTATTGGTTCAGATTTGGGTGGTTTTGAATAAACTCCAAGATTGAATTCCGTTGATCTGGTCTCTTAGTATTAGGTAATACTAGTTTGATACCAGGTAAATTGATGTTGTGATCTGGCACATTATACAATAATTTTTTAATAAGTAGGTGTGCACGCTTAAATAATGCCTATTCACTGTCGCATTGAAAAGGCCCAAGTTGTAGAGTTAGAGATGCAACTCTGTAGGCAAGGAATTCCACTCCTTTGCCGTTTGCCATATAAATGTGGAAGCAAAACTGCGTTCCGGATTAGAAAGGTAAGGGTGCTATTGAGATAACAGGTAAATGAGACTTTTCAACTTATGTCTCAGGGCAACTGTTATGGACAGGCGTGACGCTTGCCACCAGAACGGCTTGTTTGTCAAAAACATCGGCGTGGAGCCCCAGCCTGCGCCGAGTCTCACGTAGATGAAATGTATGGAATAATTGTATTATTACGTATACGAATGTTGAACACGAGTCTCCTTTAAAGAGCGCATTTGAGAAATGATCTAACATCTACTCCCAATGTAGGATGAACCACAATTTTCATTTTAAAACTTCTCCAACTTGCAGGTGTAATCTCGATCGATTATTTTTCCCTATTGCTTAAGTAAATTTAAACTTGAATAATATTTTTATTTATTTCATAGATCACATAGATAAAACTTTACTATTCATTCGTAAGACAGAGTCCCCTACGAAGAATGAATAAACAACTCTAGAGGTGGATCTTTGTAAATGGACGTCTGCACTAAGTGCTATATAAATAGTGGATACTTAAGTGAAGGCACCGACTGTATATATTTATTATTTTAACCGAATTCATCAATTTATTTGTGTATATTACGCGAACCGATTTTGATGATGACCGAGGCATTTGTGAACCGATTTTGATGATTCTTTTTTGGTTAGAAGAGTATTGGCATCATTTAAATTAGAAGAAAATATTTCATCTTTACGGGTGGCAAACTAGAGGATGAATGTAGTAACCGATTTGAATAAAACTTGACAAATTTATGTAATTTCACGAAATTTTGAGGTCGGTATTTTTTTATAAAATTGTTATAATTGTCAATATTGATTCTGAATATCATAGATCGAGACAACGTGTAAGAGCTCACCGAGTAACTTTCACTTTTAAACCTCGTTAATAGTATATTTTGAACATCAACGGTATTATAGAAGCGTATACACTATTTTTAAATGAATATGTGACTTTATGAAGACAACTGTAAAGATCGGTCCATTTGTTTTTATTCCTCGTATGAAGTTTTTTTTTTTTTTTTTTTTTTTTTTTTTTAATAACGCACACACTCAACATAGCCCCGCACTAGGGAAACCCTGTGTCGCGGGTGCCATGGACACACACACATAGACAACCACAAATTACACCCAAACTCACGAGAGAAATAAATGTAGGCCATACAAATACTTCTCCCGACCCGGGAATCGAACCTAGGACCTCTGCGTGGCAGTCCGGCATGGTAACCGTTCGGCCACGGAGGCAGTTTAAGTTATGTCTATTAATACGTTTTCTCATAAAAAAAATGCTATTGTTCTTAACATAAACTACAATTTCATAACTATTACAATTTCATAATTATATTATGTGATGTTAGTGTATGACAGTCAATTTCTTTAATCGTCAGTGTCAAAAACACTCTAGGGTGAAGATTGTAATTTTTTTGTGGTTTTTACCTGGTGGTAAGCGACACGCCTGTAATAGCAGTTGCAGTGCGATCTGCGAGACACTGCAACTGTGCCTGTCACCCTATATATATAAATGCCTGTAATTTCAACAGCACCCTTCAAAACCAGAACGCAGCAATGCCTCACGTTACTGAAATAAGTAAAATGGCAGTACTTCCTTAGACGAACTCTTTCACGAGGAGATCTACAGTCACTAAATTTGCTCTTTGCCGAACAAAGATTCTATGATGGACAAATTACGAAACAGTGTAGTGCAGTGTGAAAGAAGATATAGTTACAAGGGTTGAAAAAGGGATGCTTAGATCATCGTAAATGGTTTGGACATGTAGAGAGAACGAGTGAAAAAAGATTAATAATTAAAGTGATTATAAGGCGAGAGTGAGCGGACAGATTGGTAAGAGCCTCCTAAAGAAAGGCCAGATCAAGAGTTTCCTTAAGTTACAAACCTTGTTGATGAAGCGAAAGATATGTGTCAACTATCGAGTATATAACCAGAAATAGAGACGAAATAAGGTCCATACATTCCTGGTACCTCATCAGTGATACATCACTTACAAATCGTTTGCACTGAAATATAGAAAGCGCCAACAACTGACCTGTGTGTGATCATAAAAAAATTGTAAGCTGTCTTGGGCGTGAACAATATGTAAATAAAGATTCTATTAATATCGGCGGTATTACCCCAAAGCAAAATACCATGTGTCATTAAGGCGTGAAAATCGGTAAAGTAAACCAATTTCAGCGGATTTTACCTCAGAAAGTTTTCATATTTCTTTAATCGCGTTCACTTCAGAGTTGACAACAAGCCGTGTCGTCAACTCGCTAGTTGTGGACATTAAAATTTAGCATCTAAATAATACAACAGTATCTACAAGGTTCGATTTTTCATATCTATAACGTTTATGTTCGTCTGTCTAACGTTTTTGTTTTCTTCTCATAAAGAAGCAGGTTTCTTGACTGCCCATCAATGTGCCTTTGAAACAGCATTGTTCTCATCATCATAACAATATTAGTGGTTATTATACTGCTTCTGCGTACTTGGATGACAAAAATCCGTCTAGTAACCCATTTAACTCTTGCAGGTAATCTCGATATTATTATATATTTGAGATATATTTAAATATTTCAAGTGATAAATGTGCACAAATGTATAATTACAAAAAGTTTCTTGCTTATTTTTCTCAAAGAATTCTGCCTTACGAATGAGCAGTAATATGACGATTTCAAGTACTGTGTGCTTACCTATGAAATGAAGATTATTGAAGCTTGAATTTGAGTACCTTTTAACGTTGCATTTTTCGCTTCGTATCAATAACATGTCAACAGATAGTTGGATATTAGATATAGATTATGATCCAGGGAAAAATCACACTTGAAATGATAAGACGCACATCCAGATAAAACCAGTAATTTTCCGTAGCTTATCATGTGGACTTTATCTAGATAAGCTGCTTATGTGGACACGGTAAACAAGTCTAGTATACAGCCGATTGGTTCACCTATTTTCTTAAATAGATGAACCGATAGGCTCGTTGTTGCTGCCGCCTTGATTGCGCAAGGCTCCATGTATAAACTTGTAATGTATATAGGTATTAGCAGCGGTAGAGCACTTCGCGAAAGTGTTCGTCTAGGGAAGTACTGCCCCTTACCTATATCTGCCGCCAAGCAGTAATGTGAGTATTAGTGCGTTCCGGTTTTGAAGCGTAATGGTGCCATTACAGGCACATGGGATTAGTCGGCTTGTGTCTCAGGGTGACGGGCGCAGTGGCCCTCAGACCTTTGCGATTTAAAGCTCTGACAAGGCAGTGCAACTACGGACAGACGTGTCGTTTAACACCAGGCGTTCGACTTCTTCGTCCAGTCGCTTGGTATCATAAAGAGAAACCCAACTGTCAACGTCTCTTATAAATTTTTTTTATTACTATTTACGTTTTAAACTAAAATTTACACCAGATATCAACCATGTTTTCATTATTTGGTAGTAAACTTACTTAATTACTTACTCCGCTGGCTCAACGACCCAAAATGTGTTCCGGCCTGCGAAACGACATGATGCCATTTTCTTCGGTCCAGTACAATCTCTCGCCTATTAATGGCTTGTAATTCGCGCAGGTACGTCTCCACAGCGTCGCTCCAGCGATACATGAAAAGACCAACCGGTCTTCGTCCAGTAAGTCGATCCAGATAAGCTCTCTTCACGTTCAGATCCTCTCCCATCCTTTCTAAATGACCGAGCCACCGAAGCCTGTGCGCTTTGGTTTCCAATTTGGCCAAAGTTGGCCAATGATGTTGGCTGGGCGACGAGCTCTTCTATTTCAGCGTTAGTGCGGACTCTCCAGCTACCGTTTACCCGTTGGACTGACTCTAATATTTTCCTGGGTGTTGTAGCAAAACCAAAATAGTTTTATTTAATGCAATGGTTCACAGTCAACTTGAATATACTTCTGTAGTTTGGAACCACGGGTGCATACAGTGCACTCTCAGCACTTAGAATCTGTACAACGAGCTTTCACAAGACACCTCGCCTTTCTTTCGCGGGATATTTCCCATAGGTGTCCGTTTGACCAGCGTTTGGGGTTTTTTAAACTGAGTTCATTGCGAGATCGTCGTAGGTTGCATGATGCACTAGTTTTGCACAAATGTATCAACGGACCTTTGAAGTGCGAGGAGTTCCTTGCTCATATTTTACTTTTGCTTTCGGATAACTTACCCCGGAAGCCAATCAGTCGGTTGTTCCATCCACCGCTTAGTAGATCCAATGTTATCAAATGTTGTGTCTCGTGTTTGCTGCACTTATAATGCACTCAATATTGCTAAACCTAATCTGGACATATTTTTTTTAAGTCCCAGTTTAAATAAAATAAATTCATTAGGTTTTTCAAATTATAATAGCGGCCTATCTAAGTCTGGAAATGAAATCATATTTATAAAAAACTCTAATGACTAATTAATATGTAACCCGACTAATATAGATATCAGTTACTTAGTTTTTTAACGTTGAGCGACATCCAGCCGCCAAAAAAGGAATTCTAGTAACTACGTATAGATGTGGTCCACATTTAGGTCACGTAATATCAAATTTACTGATTCGACCGATTTGTAATAAGCTAATAAAAGATTAATTACTTCATTACAAAAAATAAAATCGATAATTTCTTCTTCACAATGCCACTCGCGAAAATGGTAAAATTGATAAAAAAGTTCCCAAAATCAGGGATAGATGGCACGTTTCACAAAAAAATTATTTGTGCCCAACCGACAACCAGTGCAATAGTCTGTGGTATGTTATTAATTAACTCAGGTTTTTGTTATGGCTTAACTTCATGCGTTTTGACCATGCTAGTATACAAAATAATTTCCTCTGAACTTTCGTCACGTCACAATCCCACGGTACCATTCAGCTTCTATTAACTCTGTTTAAGGCTTCTGTAGTTTATTTTAATATAATAATACACCGAATATATTTTATTCAATTACGTAACACATAACCTCCAAAACTTCAAATTGTAATATCATTTTTTCCTGACTTCTCAGAATAGTAAACCCAATACAAAATTTATTCAGATATTTCAACTTTATATTTTCACATATTTTTCATAAATAGACGCATGCAAATTATGTCAACAAAAATTTATGTGGGAGTTTGCCGTAAAATAGACATGTACGATTAATAGTATGATTGTTATTCTTTTAATTCTTTATTTTGCATATGATAATTAACTTAAATTTAGTCTCATTGGTTTTTTCTACATTAATGAATAACACCTAGTGGTTATTAAACCTATGAGTGCTTATATGAATATTTATGCTGTGTACATCTATAATTGGCTTGTGTATCGGAGTTTGTTCTCTTTAGTTTTAATTTGTTTGAATGTGTTAATACACATGCTGTTGATGTGACTTATGAAAATGAATAAATAAGTTTTTAAATAAATAAGTCAAGAATAAGAATAAAAAATAAACAGTCGTCTATTGACTCTCGACTTACAAATGACGGGCATGTAAACTTATTACTTTTACTCCCTGTAACACTTAACTGATATAATTATGAGTGGAAATCAATAATATTGATTCACAGTCACTACTTACCACAAAGTCAAGATAATTGTCAATGCAATGGATTGTTTTTTTCCTTATGTAAATGCTGATTTAACGTTTCGGTTACTATTTTGAATCATTTACGTCTCACTGCAGAGCACGGTTGTGCTCAACCTTTTCTTCTTCGAGTTACATATTAGCAAACTAGGAATTACCTGCTTAGTATAATATTATAAAATAGTGGCAGTAGATCTCATTGTGAAAGAATTCGTCCAGGGAAGTACTGCCACCTTGCCTATTTAAGTTAAGGGTAATGGTGCCATTACAGGCACAAGGGACTTATCAACTTATGTCTCAGGGTAACTGGTGCAGAGGCAGTGCCCCTCAGGCATTCAGTGGACGTCTTTTGGCAGAAATGATGATGGTATTAACTTCCAGGGTAGTATTAGTTAAGCAACATCGATCATTAGTGATTGAATACCATTAGTACCATTCCATTGCAACTAAATATTAGCTGAGTAACAAATATTATCAAGTAATCTCAGTGGAGTCTCAAATACAATAACCAATAATGTCAAGAAAATTAGTAGTGGGGCCCAGGGTAACATTTCCCCTGCAGATTCTTGAATTTTAATAAAAAAAAATCCAATAAACCCGAAAACAAAAATTCTGATAACATGTAAACACGCAAATTGAACTTACGACGGAAACACGTCTGGCCTTGTAAAGGTGTTTATAGACTATTTAACTGTTGAATTTCAATTTTATTATTTGCACTACATATTACACATCTCCGAGAATACGTAATACATATATGTAATCACAAGTCTCAAATTAGAAAAACACGATTGGTTGCAATAAAATTTCAATATAAACATAATTTTATCATATCATCATTACGAAGGAGCAACTGGCCTTAATTTTTAAGGTTTAAAGGTTCTCAATTTGACTAATTTTTGAACAAGTCGTGCAACTGATGATAAGCAGCACGCCTGTCCATAACAGTTGCAGTGCCACTCGGGGTTTTAAATCGCAAAGATCTGATCCGCACTGCCGCTGCGCCTGCCACCTTGGAAACATAAGTTGACAAGTCCCATTTGCTTGTAATTTTACCAGCACCCTTATGCTTTACATTACTGCTTGGCGACAGAAATAGGTAGTAGTAGGTAACTCTACCGCTACTAAAGGGTACCTCATTATTGGTCCTATTTATAATATAAAAAATATTCCACCTCGAAGGGTGGCAAACTAGGGGATGAATCCGGTTTCACGCACTTTCCGGTAACCGATTGCAATAAAACTTGGCAAATAGATGTAAATCCACGAACGTTTGATTCCGGTTTTTTTTAATAAAAACGTTACGTTGTATAAATTACTAAATCATGACATAGATTGTCCGTCTCTCCTGTCTCAAATAAACTTAAAAATACTTAGGGTCGTATTCTAGAACTCTATTCAATGCTCAAGTCAGGATTGCACTGACAACACAAGCACTGGAAATACGACCCTAATGGCAGGGACTTGAGTATGATTTCTAGTGCTTTGAATCATACTCAAGTGCTGACTTAAGCATTGAGTAGAGTTCTAGAATACGACCCTTAGAATATCTGCTAGGCTGTATAATTACAAACCTTTTGGCATTGAACTGAGAAAAACCAATTATGGTTGTACTCGTACATCTCCGCTTTGCTCCACTATGCGAAGATATTGAAACTTTTCAAAATTGTGAATTTGACATTTTTAGTGATAAATATCACGGCTTTAGCTTGAAATATTTTTTTTAATTATAACGCGCACGCGCTCTTAGCCCCGCACTAGGGAAACCCACATAGACAAGCACAAATTACCCCCAAACACACGAATGAAATAAATGTAGGCCATATATTGAGTGTGTGCGTTGAAATATATAGTTAGATTTTAGTTAGATCAACGATGTTTGTTTTGTTGTAGTCCTTTTGTTCAAAATTATGTTCCGACAATGTCCGACAGAGAACACAGGTGGAGACTGAAAAACAGCACTGTGCTGCGGCTTCGTCCTTTTCGTCAGTCATAGCTCATAATTTATTAGTACATAATATCGTATGTATAATATGTGTGTGTTTGATGACTAAAGTCCCAGGAAATTTAATTTTATATTATCATATTTTTCGTTCCACTATATGTATCAAGTACGTATAAAGTATAATGTTACTCAAGTTACAAAAGTGAGCAAGACCACTAATTGACGCATGTCTACCTTTTTCTAAGATAAGTTATTAATAGAACGAGTAGACACAGTAGACACAGGATGTGAGGTGTGGGGGTCGCCACTCGCGCTCCGCAATCCGCGCGCTGACAATTAATATGACTAAACTAGGGACATTGACACAAATCCGACATCGACAAGCGCCCGATGACGACTGACGGGGCAACGGGCAGTCATTAAACCACTAGGTATTTTGCAAATTTTGGGATAAATGTAAATGTCAAAGTCAAGGTCAATGAATCATTTATTCCATAGGTAAAATAAATTTACAGTTGAAAAATCACGTTCACTACGCTGACTTCCCTGAGAAGAACGAGCAAGAAACTCTAGGGATTGCTCTTTTCAAATAAACTTAAATGCTATGGAATACACTTACAATCAAATTTGTGTGGAATCTAGAGCCATGCCGTCTTTTCATACATCTTTATCTAACAAATACTCTTCAAAGGAATGAAACTATTTTTCCGGATTTAAATCGCGTATATTTCTTTTTTCAAACAAACCGACGTTTCGGGCCCTTTACAGGTCCCATGGTCACGGTTGACTGAGGTGGTACAGTCTTCAACCAGTTATGTCTAATATTGATGCAAACCACCCTATTTTTTCACTATAGTTACAATAGTTATTAATTAAATACCTTATTTTTAATTTTACAAAGAAAACATTCCAATTTACGCTACATTAAGTCTTACAAATTATTTTATTGAATGAATTTTTTATTAAGTTTAATTTATTATTAATTATTAATAGAAATTAGAATAAATTAAAACATATTAATTAGTACTGCAGTCTTATGTCTGTTTGGGATTTT
>NW_020653855.1:2553637-2578228 GCF_003589595.1 Hyposmocoma kahamanoa
CGCATCTTTCGGAGAATTCTCGTACAGTTTCGGGACTTCCCGAAGCTACTGCGTTGTATCTAGTTTATTTGTTACCAGTAGCGAGGCGTGAAAATTGTCATTAGTGAAGCCGGAGCAAAACTAAAAAACACAAACTTTAACAAAAACTCCTTTTCTCGTTAAAAAGGCGAATTGGCGACTCTTAGGGCGGCTTGACTCGCGCTGTATTGGCTGAGATCGATCGGGAAGCTACAGTACTCCGTATTATCACACGGTTATCATTGAATATAAGTTTTTTTAAGTGAAAGTGGTGGGGTATGCACGCTGTCTGGTATAGTCTTTTGTTAGTAAATTTTAGGTAAGCCGGTGGGAGTCGTGCTATATGGACGCCTCGCCACTATATGTTACACAAGTGACATGCATTATACTCTGTAGACTTCAGTTACAAAAAAACGCTAGCATTCCTTTTTGCGGCAATGTAATAGAGTCTTAACCACCAATATAAGATAAGAAATAGTTATTGAGTTTTAAATTGCCGAGCCGGACTGCCACGCAGAGGTCCCAGGTTCGATTCCCAGACCGGGAGAAATATTTTTATGGCCTACATTTATTTCTGACACAGGGTTCCCCTAGTGCGGGGCAATGTTGAGTGTGTGTGCATTATCAAAATCGAACAAACTAAAAGAAAAAATCCCTTGTTCCGTCTGCACTTGAACCAGTCACATTATCGCCTAACGCGAGCTATATTACTATATATGGCTACTCCATGTAACAGCATTAGAGCTCTGAAGTAGAGTTTTGAAGGATAAGGGTGCTAGTGATATTACAGGCACATGGAACTTGTTAACTTATGTCTCAGGATGAGAAGCGCAGTAGCTGTGACTCTCAGATCACCGCGATTTAAAGCTCTGAGTAACATTGCAACTGCTATAAACAGGCATGTAGCTTACCACCGGGCACACGACTTGTTCGTCCCGTCACTTGATTTTATAAAAAAAACTATGTACCTAGTAGATAAATGTCCACTTCTCCTAAGATCATACAAAGCTAGAACAAGCCAGCTACTTTTTTCGCGTCACGCGTTAAAATAACAAAACAAAGATCTGCAGCAAGCATAAAGAAATTTGTAATGTCTGCTGACGCGTTCCGTAGCTCAGTTTAGAGAACGGTAGAAAAAACGCGGTTCAAGGCCATCGCGATCGAAGGAATTTTTTTTTAAGTTTGTTATATCTTATGTATCAAATTATAACAACAAACACTCAAATGTACGTGGAATTGCATCGATTTACCAAGTTTTATTGAAATTGGTTACCGGAAAATGTGCGAAACCGGATTCAATCCCTAGTCTGCCACTCTTAGAAGTGGAATATTTTCTTCAAATTAATTGGGACCGGTTATGATGTACCCTCTTTTCAACAAAAAAAGAAGCATCAAAATCGGTGCACAAATGAGTTATCGCGTAACATACATACAAAAAAAAACATAACATTGAACAGACGAATTGAGAAACTCCTTTTTGAAATCGAGTAACTAGTGAAGTACTTCCACAATATATGTATATATAAATTACTCAAATATTTTATATGTCCATAAGAGTACACATAATTTCATTAAGAAAGAAGCTATAATATTACTACCTTAGAACTAAGTCTAAAGTCATGGTACCAATGGCTCTTTTACGGGGAACTGTATAAATACGTTTTTACAATAAGATTCCGGAGCATATATTAAGATTATCATTTCCTAAGTTTAAAACTTACATTAAAAGTATTTTAATTGAAAAGTCATATTACAAAATTTAAGAGTATGTTTTAGATAAAGAAGCACGGGAAGACAATAAGAGTGTACTCCATAGCATTTACGTTATTTGAAAAGAGCAATCCCTAGAGTTTCTTGCTCGTTTTTCACAGGGAAGTCAGCACTGTGAACGAGCAATAGCTTAATAAATGGCGTTTTCAAATGTAAATTTTCTTTACCTATCTATATAATAAATGATTCTTTGACTTTGACTTTGATAAATAATAATTGCATTTTTTAAAAAAAAAACGACCTCAAATGTCCGTAAAATTACACCTATTTGCCAAGTTTTATTGAAATCGAATTCATCCCCTAGTTTGCCACCCTTAGAGGTGGAATATTTCCTTCAAATTTAAATAGGACCAAAACTGAGGTACCCTCTTTCCAACAAAACAAGAATCACCAAAATACCGATTCACAAATGCCGAGTTATCGCGTAACATACAAAAAAAGTAGATCGAATTGAGAACCTCCACCTTTTTTGAAGTCAGTTAAATATAGTAAATTGAGTTCTCTAGACGAAACCTTTACGTAACACTGAGAATCAATAATTCATTTGGATTACCATCTGCGGCTGCTGCAAGGCACTAAATATGATTCACGGTGCTAATTCGAAAACGAGCAGAATGTACAAACAAATCATGACACTTACGTGCAAAGAAATCTTAACAGTTGTAAACAATCCGTGCGAAACTCAACCAGTTTATACCAGTAACATGAACTTTAGTGTACACTTGTGGCCATTGTAATATGAACAACATTCTTTTGTTTGTATTTTCCAAGAATAAAGGATACAACGGATACAACTTGTTTTAACAGTAAAGGAAAACATAGTGACCAAACCTGCATGCCGGAGGAGACTGACAAAACTCCCCTTCAGCGTCTGTCTATACATAAACATGTGTATTATCAAAGCGCAGTCAGCGAAACTTATCTATTTCTGCCGCCAAGCTGTAATGTAACCATTTCTGCATTCCGGCTTGGAAGGGTAAGGGTGCTGGTAAAATTACAGGCACATTGCAAATTTAAAGCTCAAGGTGCGGACCGTTTAGCCTTTGCGGCTGCTTCAGAGGGGTCTGAGGTTTCCATTGTGCCTGACTTCTCTGAAGTGGTTGCAAACATTGTCGTTGGAAGGAATATTTCCATGTGAGGTCCCAGGAATAAGGAATTTAATACAAAACCATGCAGAGTGAGCCTCCTCGCGTCTCTTGGGTTGACCATGTTAAGTTAAGCAGGGGTCAAATTGTCAGCGCACATAGGCTTCGATCCGGACACGTTCCATTAAACAAATGTTTTGTATTTGACGCGGAAAGTGAACTCACCGAATTGCGAAGTGTGAGGGATTCCTGAGGATGAACATCATTTGCTCATGGAGTGTGTTCGGACGGAGCCTATCAGGGCGCGGTTATTTGCACAGGCTGGATTCCGTACATTTAATGTTGGGTGGTTTCAATCTGTTTTGTCGAAGACAACATGTAGGGCCGCGGAGATTTTGCATACATGTTTGGTTAGGTAGTATTTTGATCTATCTGGTTTCTTGAGGTATTGTTTTTCTAACGGGGCTGATATGTTCAGTAACGATCAAAGTCCCTAATTAAATAAAGAGTAAAAAAAAAGGTGACGGGCGTAGTGGCAGCGCCCCTTCACATCTTTGCGATTTAAACCTCAAAGTGGCACTGCAACTGCTATGGACAGGCGTGTCGCTTACCATCAGGCACACGACTTGTTCGTCCCGTCCAAGTGACGGGACGAACAAGTCATCATAAAAAAATATGTGATCTGAAAATTTTTTTGGTTAAATGTTAATAAGTGTAAATTAATAGAAACATTAGACAACATCATAAACGTTTTTCTAATCCTAAAGCACTTGTGTTATGGAAATTGGAAGCAACTACGCGACTGTACCACAAACACCCACTTCTGAGACAATATAGAAAAGTTATTTATTCTTCATTGACCCAGCCGGGGATCGAATCCAGGACCTCAGAGATGACGACACCATGAAAACCGGTGTGCAACAAAAGAAAGCTAAAAAAGATAAGACAGATTGCTGCGCTTTCAGAGTTGACACTACCTCAAATAGTTTCGGTTGATTCCGGATAACAATGGAAGTGTTGAATTAATCACTTTAAAAATATGTATGGTAAAATTGAAGATATACACTGATATATCTTTACGGCGTGAAAACACGATTCGTAAAAATTTTCACTATAGAAAATAAACACAAACTTACCTCGACACTTTACAAGAAAACCGCTGTATTCAGGTACTTTACATATACCAATGATTTTGTTTTATATCAACTGAACTAAATAGCACACGTACAGTATACGATATATATTTGTCAAACGGATTTAATTTCGTTTGTAAATAAATTAATTCTGAAATAAAGCCAGTGGCCCAGCCGCTCGACCCGCGCAATAGAACCGATTTGAAATTCAAAAGGCCTCCCCGCAAGGCGTACTTTCCTTTCCTTCAATCGGCGAATACCTTACGCGGATTGGCAAACCCTGCCGCCACGGTAAGTGTATGCCATCGATACGGTAAGAAGAAGAATCGGTCCTTCTTCTCACTAACTGCCTTATTACCATAATTGCCAGAGGTGATAATAGCAGTAGAGCTCTTTGTGAGAGAATTCGTTCAGGGAAGTACTACCACCTTACAAATTTCTGCCCCAAGCAGTACTGTGCACCGGTTTTGAAGAATAAGGGTGCTGGTGAAATTACGGTCACATGGGACTAGCCAGCTTATCGCCTTACTTTCTGAAACTCGTATATTAAAGCACAAACTTACTGAAATGTGCTAAATTGATTTCACATTACGGGTCCTTCACTAATGCATCCAATTAACAAACATCCTTGATAAGAAATTTATAGTAAATTGAAAGTTTTGCCTTCTCCTGAATAATCAATCACCCTTTATAAGATACGAGCTTGAGAAAGTAAGGCATCGTTATGTCTCAGAGTGACGGGCGCAGGGGCAGTATCCCGCAGCACCAGTCACATGACTTCTTCGTTCCGTCACTAGATTTCACCAAAAGGGTGAAGAGAATCTTTCAAAAAGCGAACATTGTCCACTTATCGGTACATGGTTCCATTTTCATCAGAGTTGAAGCGAATTTTGGCAACCATAATGAGTGATGAGGTAGTAAAAACATCATGACATTCAATAAAAATAAAATAATGACAATACAACCCCATATAATACACGTTTATTATGAACAGTAGGCAAACTATAAATGTCATTAAATACGACCCATGGCCATTTGTGTAAAATAAACGGAACGGTGATGTAAACAGGATATGAACATTGTTTATTAACTGATCGTACCGGTTACGGCATCACTCGCGTTATATTGTAGTTTTAATACTAAAAGAGAGAGAATATAATTAGATGTCTTGTTGTGGCAATGCTAAACACCAAATAATTTACTCTGATGTCAAAAATCAATACTAACGTAACAACTTTAGGGCTAACAATAACTTGCCAACCTTTAACAACTGTGATCCTTTTAAAGTACTCGAAGTTAAGCATAAAAACACAAAACGAACTTTAAAAAAGACAATAACAAAGTGAGTTTCAAAAAAGGGAACACTACAAAAAATATGCTAAACAAAAGTTTATGACGAAAAACCAAAATGGCCGAGCTGTTATCCAAACTGCGCGGTCTGAAAAAGGCTGTGTCTATAACCAGTGTATACTCTGTGGTCTCCTCCAGTGACGTCACCCCGGGAAGTTTGGAAGTATGGGTGGATCTTCCTGATTCGATCAAGTATGATCCTTCTTTGGCACCTTTCAAGCATCTCTACGAACAACACCATGGTAAGTCTGCTGTATTTTTGTTGTTGTTGTTGTTGTGTCTAGCTGATAGAAAGTGGTTTATGTGGTTATTAACCAATATGACACAAATAACGATGAACTCAAAAGTTAAAACATAACATTTTCATCATAGCAGTGATAGGGCGTTGACTCATCTTGTGACTAAATTCCTAAGAATCACTTTACATTGTCGCGATATTATATGTGTTGGTGACAGACCTTCTTTTATATATCTTTATTCGTATTCCTTCCGAATCCGAGACTATACAAATCTTGAAAACTCGTACCCACTTCGGATGTCCCTCGGGCACTAAGTCCTATTCGAATCCGAGAAACTACGAATATCTCCTGTACAGCTAGAGATAAACTGACACTTCGGACATCTGTGATATTTCGGACTTCTCGGATTCCGAATTGATACGATCGGACATAGTGCGCATCATTTCCCTTGCCGCTCCCTGCTGCCCATTTCTCTTGCTATCATGCTGTCGTTTTTTATGTGAATATAATGAAAACTATGTCAATTGCGTAGGTTACATACATATCATCATACCTGTTTCCCATCGGGATAGGCAAGGAACTATGGACGTCCGTCTGTTACGCTCCTGATAAATCTTCCTCGTCCACTTTCATCAGTCTCTCCATACATGCCGTTTAATTCTTAGTCTTTTAACCCAGTATTTCTTTAAGTACATCCCCAATCTAATTGAAATACGTACGCCGAGGCCTAAATCCCCACGCCTCGATCCATATTCGCTTCATAACTTTGTGGCATCAATCTACCAGCATTCATTCTTGCTACATGACTAAACCATCTAAGCATCCTCCCCCTCTATCCTGGTCACTACATCATCTTTCATATCACTAAGCTCTCTTACTACACTATTCTGTCTTTAAAAGTAATACCGCACATATTGCGCAAAGTTCTCTTTTTCTACCACACCCAACACTCACTACCATACATTAGTGTTGGGACCAGCACGCCTCGATGAACTGCGTTTACGTAGCAGTAAAGCTCATTGTGAAAGAGTTCGTCCAGGAAAGTACTGCCACCGTACCAACTTCTGCCGCCAATCGATACAATAAGCGTTACTGCGTTCCGATTTTGAAGAATAAAGGTGCTGGTAAAATTAGTCTCAAGGTGATGAGCGCAGTGGCAGTGTCTCTCGGATCTTTGCAATTTAAAGCTCAAGACACTGCAGCTACTATGGACAAGTGTCACGCTTGCCACCAGGTTCACGACTTGTTCGTCCCGTCAATTGGTACGCGCCTGTCTTGAGACGTTCTGGCTACCCGTTTAGGCATACAGAGCTTCGCTCCATTCACCCAATTTCCGGGTTAAACTCTTGGCTCAATAACACCTTCACACTTAATCTTGTCAACAGACTACCCAGATGCACAAATTCTTCCACCTGCCTGTTCTAATCTCTCGCTGCCATTCCTAATTTCGCATTCTGTAACACTCTCACCCCTTTCAATCCTCATTGCCTAACTTATAAAGTAGATACGAACCTAAATACAATTCATGCGTCTTTCATTCCGAGTCGATGTAAATTGAACCTTAATGTACAAGTTATTTATTTATTTATAATGAAACAAACGATGATGAGTTAAGTTATTCATTAAAATAATTACGAAGTGTACCTACTCGTAAATAGTGCTTCTTGTACATTGACTTACAAATAAATGGACGACGGGTCTAATACAAAAACCACGAAAAAAATGTCCCAAGTCAACCTATTCGAAATTTAAATTGTAATGTCATCGCAGTATCGCGCTGTCAGTAGAACAAATGAAGACTAAAGCGGAGTTTGGCGCTCTGTATACGATTTTAGCGCCTTACAAGTGCGGACACTTTTTAGCGCGGACCCGACGTCCATATAACTGTAAGTCAATGTTCTTGTAACAAATTTTCAAAAAGGTTTTATTTCTGGTTTGATGAAGTAGCTATACCCCAGAAACTGTACTTTTTTAGCTGTCGTAGTAGTATTTACATAGCTGTCTATTTACAAAGCTACATAGTGCCATTTACATAATCTCAATCAATACTACACGTTTCTGGGTTCTTTGTCATCAATTTGTAAGTGAAATCCGAAAATTTGTAAGTACATATAATTCCTTAATGCTAAGCAAATTTCAACGTTTCGCTGTTCCGACCACAAAAAGGAAAGTTTTTGCAAGGGAATAAAGTTTTTTCATGTTTTTATGATAGAACCAATTAGAAAATGACATTGATAACCCAGAAACAAAAATTGTGTTAGATGGATATGAAAAAACTTACAACAAACTAGAATAGATTTTCAGGGCGTGGGAATTCCTGCTTTGTGATGCTCTAAGTAGAGCAATGGTAACTGCCCAGACCGGTTCTGGGTTCCGGAGAAGTGTAGGGTGAACAATTATATTTATAGCTACCGATAACTTAAGATCCATAAGAAGAACACATAAGACGAACTTTCCTGTTTGCTGATTTGTAAACTATAATAATTATCACTTTTTGATAAAAAAACCGACATCAAGTTTGTAGAATTTCATCTATTTGCCAAGTTTTATTGAGATCGTTTGACGTAAAGTGAGTGAAATCTGAGAAACCGGATTCATCCCCTACTGACCAGGACCACACTGAATGGACAGGACCCCTTTCAAATAAAAAAAGAATCATCGAAATCCGTTCACAAATGTCGGAGTAATTGCGTCACATACACTAAAAATACAATCAAATTAAGAACAATCCTCCTCTTTTAAAGTAACGTGAACATATACTGGTAAGATACAATAAACGCCTAAATACTGGAAACTAAAACTAGTATTAAATTATATGAATAAAATTGGGTCCCCGCGGCAAGGTGCCCAAGATGCTGGCGGCGTTCCCTCTTTGTATGGCTATGCTAATGCGATGGGCAAGGTAGCGGCCCTTGGGTTTTCCAGTCTATTAACTTTTTGAATAAAGTTTTGTACAAATGAATAGGTAGTCGGAGCCGAGGTCCTGGTACTTATCACTCTTTAATCTAAGATGCATTCTTGAAGAGTCCACGAAAAGAACGATAAAAGTCACTTGAGGAAAATTTTAGTAAAAAAAAAATTAAAATATTGGTCATATTGGTGAAAAATTCACGCACAAATACTATCTGAAATAAAGTAAATGCTGATCTAAATATATGTAACATTTATATATCATTTTTAACTTTCTGTCGCAGGCATTTTTATGACTAAAACTAAAAACTAATTTTAGTTTACCGCACTGAATGGCGGTATTAACTCTAAACGTGTTTTTAGAGACTTGATGATTCTTGTCTTTTGTCAGAAGAATTTCAGTTATAGTGAATGTCAATTAAGCTTGTTAACTTATCGGGCACTGAATTCAAAATAGCTGACTGTTACTTGCAGGAAAATTGGACTCTGGAAGCGACCAAGTAACCTTCAAGAAAGGAGAGTTGAATCCCATCGGGGAAAACCAAGAGGAAGAAGAAGAAAGAAATGGAGGAGCCAGGTAATGCACGCAAAAACATAAGTCTTTATACAAAGAGATATCTTATATTTATTATTATTTGGGAAATTAGGTTTCTAAATTGGATCTGGACTGGGACTTGTAACAAAGCCTCGAGTACTTTCATTACTCTGGTACTCATGATGCAGGGAATCTTACTAGAGACCAGGTAATTGTCGTGATTATCTGTGGCATATTACTATATTATTTGAGAGGTGAATCTTCCTATCCACAGGAAGGCTTTCTCAATCATCTATAACGCTCCAACTTGACCAAAACGTATAGGACAATTGTTTTTTTTCTATTTTGATATTTCAATCGTGACCCTCATATCTAAAAAAGCAATTCTTAGAAGCTCACATACTACACATATTGACAACTTTAATTGGTCGAGTGGTTTGCACACCGATTTTCATATCGCCATCACTGAGGTCCCGAGATCTTGAGGTAGAAAAGCATCTTTCTTTATTGTCTCGGGTCTGGGTGTTTGTGGTACCGTCGTTGTTTTCGATTTCCATGTGATGTTATTTAATATTTATACATTTAGAGGTCACTTTGGTTATTTATCTAATTGGCCTATTCCATAAATCCCTACCAGCTGTCCCCCCTGGTGGGGACAATAGCTGTAATAACATTTGTAATATTCCCTTCGGGCATACTAAGGTCATTTCGTTCATACCTTATAATGCGTACAGCCAAGGTATGGAATTCGCTGCTCGTGGCTGGTCCAAGCTCATACAATCTGGATGTCTTTCAACTGCAATTGAATAGAAATCTTATGGGCGAGCTCGTTCCATCGTAGACGTCATCTTTGCTCCAGAGCTTTGTAGCAGTCTAAAGTAAGCTCATTTTCAATTAAATTGATCCTGATCTCAAAATAATGATTCACCTGTACTATGGGTATGAAAACAACTGTATTATTTTCAAAGGTTTTATTCAAAACACGTATGTTCCTACTGACTGAAAATGCAAAATGCTTCGAATGTTGTTACAATTTATCAAATCTTTTGCTGATAAGTGGGGAAGTTTCTGCACACGCGAATCACAAAACCCAAAAAATGTGGATTTTTACGTGTAACATTATTGAAAGTTTTATGCGTTATGTAACCACAATAAACTTTTATTTGTTCACAGACTTATGGAATTATTGCACACGGAAGAGGAAAAGTATATATCATCTAGAAAAAAGCAGGTAAACCATTGCCGACGACTTTATTCGAAGCTTATTAACTGCCTCCGTGGCCGAACGGTTACCATGCTGGCTGGCTGCCAGAGACCAGACGCAGAGATCCAGGGTTCGATTCCCGGGCTGGGAGAAATATTTGTATGGCCTACATTTATTTATCTCGTTGTCTCTCGCGATACAATGTTTCCTTAGTAAAAAAAATGCACTAACTTACTAACAAGTACTTCGAGTAGCCTACTGCACTATACTAATTTTCATAGTGTTATTGGTTCTATTTCACCCCATTTAAGATTTAGTTTAGTGACAAAAAGTAGAGTAATAGTAGTCCTACACCTATGTCTCATCTATCTCTATACCAAAATTCATCAAAATTTGTTCCGAGATTTAGGCGTGAAAACCTAACAGACATAGTTACTTTCGCATTTGTAATATTAGTTTGAATTGTTGAAAACATCACTCCCACTGACCTCGTCCTCCTCCTCCTCTAACAGGAATTAGAGGGGACCTCCACCTTTTCCAAAGATTGTGAATCTTCTCTCTTCTTATGCAGGTTTTTAGGTTACTTAAGTTTCTCCTCCTCCTCTGTCGGTCCCTCACTGGTGAGGATCGTAGTAAGGACACCGTCAATCAATCCTCCACTGCACTCTGATTTTGGCTAGGTAGAAAGCGACGCTCACTGTTACTGCCAAAGATCTCGCGCTGTATGTCGCTCTCGCGCAAGTCGCGCCCCTAATGTGCCCTACTGGTCACACCATCGTTTCGAACTTCGGCCTCTAGGTCGTTTGCCCTCTATTCTGCCCATTATAATCACTCGAAACTATCAGTTCTTCTGCGTGCAATGTGACCAAAGAGTTGCAGAATGCGAAGCAAACAGACGGAGAATAAGCGTTTGTGATTTTGCAACTGCAATTATTTAGGTTTACCCATCGATATTTCTTTCACTAGAGGAGCCCATAGATATTTCATACCTTACTTACTTACTCCGCTGGCTCAGCGACCCAAAATGTGTCCCGGCCTCCAAAACGAGATGATGACACTTCTTCGGTCCTGTGCAATCTCTCGCCAACTGATGGCTCGTAATTTGCGCTGGTCCGCCTCTACAGCGTCGCTCCAGCGATACCTGGGACAACCAACCGGTATTCGTCCAGTAGGTCGACCCCTCCCCCATCCTTTCTAAATGGCCGAGCCAACGAAGTCTGTGCGCTTTGGTTCCGCCAATGATGTTTGGCTGGGTGACGAGTTGTTCTATTTCAGCGTTAGTGCGGACTTTCTAGCTACCTTTCTCCCGTTGGACTGGCCCTAATATTTTTCTGAACCTTTCTCTCAGCCACCAGGAGTCGGTTCTCTTCTTTAACTGTGAGTGTCCAAGCCTCACAACCGTACGTAAGAATGAGCCTCATGAAGGTCTTGTAGACCGTTTGAATTTTGGCTTGACGGCTCAGAAGTTTGGACACCAACACTTCGTTTAGATCTGCACTACATCGTAGGGTGTTCCCTAGAGTTGGTATCTGTTATAGTGCAGTCTAGGTACTTGAACTTGGCCACACCTTTGTAGACGGCATCTCCAACGTAAAGGACGAGTTGGGCGACCGTTTCTAAATCGCTTCATGGAGATATTCCGTTTTCTCGTGGCTAATCATGAGGTCTACCTTTTTATCTATGCCTTATCAACTAAAATATATGGAACAATTAAGTAGTGTTCATAAATAAATTATCATTACGCAATTGAAAAAACTGCGGTTTTTTATTGAATTATTAGCAACAATACCTCAACCTACATGTCGAAAGCCGATCACAACTGGGTAGAATATTCTATATTTAAAGGTTCTCAATGTGACTGTACTTAATTTGTATGAATGTTACTGGATTATCCCGATATGTGTGAACCGATTTCGATGATTCTTTTTTTAGAAAGGGGCTATAATTGAAGAAATATTATTTACACCGATGAATGTTATCTCTTAGAACGACTTCTTATTTCTATTAAATAAAACGTACATGGATTTACTGATCTTGGTCCATTGGTCTTAGTCCTTTCTGAATTCTAGTTCTGAATTATTTATTTACTTATCAGGTCGTTTTTTTAAACTTACAGTTACTTTGTAAAATACCGACTGCCGAGTCTTTTCTTCCTAAATCAACAAAGTTAGTTCCGCATAAAGGTTACCAAGGTCAGAATTAAGTGCCAATGCGTAAAAGTGTTTAAAGTAGTTGTTTGCACTATACAGATGGCAAGTGCGTTACCGAGACGGCTCACTCTTTTGTCCAGTACTCTAAAGATAAAAAAGATAATACGAATCGGTGCAAGTAATATTTCGCCAACTATACCTCTGTAGTGGTTCCATTCAAATTTGAACAAAATATTCTATCTCTAAGAGTGTGAAATTAGGGGATGGATCCAGTTTATTGAATTTCACCCACTTTTCGTTAACCAATTTCAATAAAACTTGGCAAATAAATGTAATTTCACAGACTATTGAGGTCGGCTTTTTTATCAAAAGTTATAATTCTTTCTTTGTGTAGTAGTTTGTTGATGATGATTAATTTAAAAAGTAACGTATAATTGAGAACGCCCGGCTTATTGAAACCAAAAACACAAACAGATACATTAACTGATTTAACTATGTCAAATAATGCAATCCAAAATCCATTATGATTTACAGCTAGATAAAGCCTTGCGGATGTTCAAGCTGACGGCACTAGTGGCGTGTTGGGTGCTACTTACAGTATCTCTAGTATTGAATCAGGAAAGTACAGATACTATTCTTCACACTGCTGTCGACGAAGGAGAAGTCAAAGGTATGTGGAACTTACGATCTGGGTCTCAAATATGCTCATCTCAGTTGTATGTCGACAGATTCGACAATGTCAGGATTTTGTATGTTTGGTATTCGGCAAAAAGTTAAGATTAATGATTTGTCAGTGGCTAGCCATCGAGCTACTATTACATATTTGAATAGCCCTCTCACCACAGCCGATACCCTTACAGGTATCACAACTGACGCAGATGTCGCTTTTCAATCAAATGTAATTATTGAGATTTTTGTGAAATAACTCCACTAAATACTAGATAGACATTTCGCGAGGTCCGCTGGTTCGTTCCATGGCTTAATTGGCATAGCGCTCGGCACGGTTTGCTAGGAGACGTCAGTTCGAGATCGGCCGGATCGAAGGAATTTTTTCTAAGTGTTCGATCTTTATATTAATAATTATAACAAAGTAGTGGAGTAATTTCACAAAAAATAATTGAATGTCAATTCAATAAACATTTTATAACTCCACTACTAAAACAAAGATGGAACTTGAACCCACGTCCATGCTGCACCGTAGCATTGTTCTAACCAACTGAGCCACGGGTCCAGTTACCGTCGAAATTCTCCTATATGTTTTTGTTATAGATCTTTGTTCTGACTTTCCGCACTCGTCGCCGCTATTGACATCTAGTGAGAGATTTTTTAATAACCTTCTCACGACAGCCATTTTGTGATTAAAGTTCTTCAATGGCCAGTCGATGTCACGTCATCGATGGCGTAGTTTACTAATTCGCCATAAAAAAATATTTAATTTGAAGACTAAATTGCTGATTAAACGAGACAAAAATTAAGATATGCGTAGTAATTTCTATGGTAATTTACCTTACTAAGTAACATCGATTATTACTTATTAGCCCCCTTTACACAGTCACTCTGTCGCACGTGAATAGGAGCGTTCAGGATAGCGCGCGGGAAAGCCTGCACGCGCAAACGTGCGTTTAAGCTAACGTTCTTTCGCGCGCGATTGCTCGGGTTCGTTTTTGTTACAACGGAAGGAGCGTCCGTGTAAAGGCTAATAGCGCAGGATAGACCGCGTGAAACTGGCGCGTATTGGAGTGTGCGACTGATGAGCGCAATCACGCGGTCTTTCCCTTCCGTCTTTACACGCGCGCTGAATATGAGCAATAAAAATAAACTGCGTGTTCTTGACAGTCTTTACAAAGTCACATTCAATTCATTCATTCGATGTTACCTCTGCTCGAATTCAAATACTAATACGGTCATTTTGGCATTTTGCTTGAGTCGCGCTTTATTTGACTTTATTTCAGAATTAATTTTTTAACCGACTTCAAAAAAGGAGAAGATTCTCAATTCGACTGTATGTTCTTTTTTTTCTCTTTGTATGTATGTTACGCGATAACTCCGGTATTTGTGAACCGATTTTCATGATTCTGTTTTTGTTGGAAAGGGGGTATTTCCAAAGAGGTCCCATTTCATTTTGAAGAAAATCATCCACCTCAAAGGGTGGCTGTTCACGCATGAAGATTCATTTTTATAAATAGCGCCTAACTTTAATTTAGGAGCAATTACTTTTAGCAATTATTTAGTTGATTTTGCATTTCTCCAATTCAAGGCGTTTTTCCCTCGATATACTTTGAGTAGTGTCGTAGTGAGAACCTATTTTTATTATCTCCAGTATCAAGTCCTGTATAGTGGCGAACTAGGGGATATTTCAATGAAACTTAGCAAATAGACTCAAACTCAAACTCAAATGTATGTCGTATACTGTAAGTGTTATATTTAGTTCATTTGATATAAAAAAAAATCATAAAAAATCGTAAAGCACCTAAAGCGTTTTTCTTGTAAAATTTTGATGTTCGTTTGTGTTTTTAGCAATCGTGTTTACACACCGTAATTAGTGTACATCCTCAATTTTACTTTTCAAAGTGATCGATTCAACACTAGCACTGCTATGCAGAATCAACTAAAGCTCTTAAGGAGCAATGTATACGCTTCCATAACAAAAATCTCCGATTTCAGTTTCTTCATTGCAGATCTTTGTCATAATAGTAAAAATTTATCCTGTACTATAACCATCAGAGTAAATAAATTTGCTCTAGGGGTTCTACCTGGAACACCCAAATGACAAATCATTTCTAAGAGTTCTCCGGTAAAATCAATTTCATCATCAAGATGACGATTAAGTACGGGAATGGATGCTGTGACCTTGAGTCAGTAGAGTCGCCAAGGGCAATCGCCGCCCGGAGGTCGTGAAGTCTTAGAGGGCACGGATAATTGAATTGCCAAACCCTGCACGCGAAAGCAGATTTTAGTCATAACCTCGCAATTATGGCTTTCCCATCTCTAAATCTAACACCTTTTGCTACACGACGTTTCAAAGCTTGTAGAATAATGAATTCAAGACATTTGAAGGTACACTCGACCCTTCGCCATGTTGTAAAAAATGAAATTGTTGAGTATTGAACTGACAGAACCGATTAAAAAGCAATCTTATCTTATTATTAATAAAGTGCTTTTCGTTTAATTCCCATCACTATCCGTCAGTGTCGTTAAGAGCGATATTCGTCTACATCCGAAGCCGTATGCGACCTTCACCAGGCCAGACCTCCTCGTACTTTTGTCCTCTTCTCCACTTCTCCACCTATCAACAAACATCTCAAAAACTTCTCTTTTCCAGCCTACAACCTGGAGTCGCCGGGCGAAAGAGTAAGAGTGCTGGTCACTCTAACCGGCCCATTTGCGGCAGCAAGTGTGAACGGGACAGAAAACATTCTGTACGTCTGGCTTCACAGAAATGGCAGTAACTTTGAACAGGTAACGTGAAACAACTACATTATTATTGTTATATCTGTCTACTCGGGCCTAATCGTATAAATAACTTGAAACCCAGTCGACGAATTGTGGATGTGCTATAAATTTGGCAATTCGTACTGAAGTTCTCTTAACAACAATGTACCAGCAACCATATCAACAATAATAATAATGCACTGATTCATAGTCGCCGTTAACTGCCTCCGTGGCCGAACGCTTACCATTCTGGTACTGCTACCATGCAGTGATTCAGAGTTTGATTCCCAGGCCGGGAGAAATATTTGTATGGCCCACATTTATTTCTCCCCTCAGTTTGGGTGTAATTTGTGGTTATCTATGTGTCCATAGCACCCGCGATACAGGGTTTCCCTAGTCCTGATCTGAAATTGGTGTCTTCCTTGTATCACAGACTTACCTGGAACACAGATCATAATCAATTCAGTAGAAGAATGCGGAATAGTGTAAGAAGTGAATGTTGTGATGTGAAAGATGATATAGTGAGTTGGTAGCAGCAGGTCACCTGTTTCTGCCATCAAGTATTAACGTGAGCATTACTGCATTCTGGTTTTCAACTTATGTGTCAGGGTGACGGGCGCAGTGGCAGTGCCCCTCAGATCTTTGCAATTTAAAGTCCTGAGTGGCACTGTAACTGCTACGGACATGCGTGTTGCTTACCACCAGGTGCAACATTTGTTCGTCCTGGCACATGGAATCATAAAAAAGTGACCAAGATAGAAAACGGAAGGCGTTGATGGTTTGGTGATGCAGAAAAAATGGATGTCAATAAATCGACGGCACAAATTTATAGAGCGAATGTGGACAGTCACGAGGAGAGAGGTAGACCTCGACGTACATATCTCGATCAGATTGCAGATGTCATTAAAAAGACCAGATTAAGGTTACCAGTAGAGCTCCTTGTAAAAGACCAGCAGCCAAGCAGCAATGTGAACATTACTGGGTCAGGATGCTGGTGAAATTACTGACACATGGGCTTCTCAGCGTGACGGGCGCGTTCAGATAGTGCCCTTTCGATCTTTGCGAGCAATTGGCAAGCAACAGCTATGGATGCAGCAGGCAGAGTTCGTCTAAGGAAGTATTGCCACTGTACCTATTTCTGCCGCCAAGCATGTGAGCGTTTCGATTTTGAAGGATACAGATGAAGGATACGGATTACAGTCATGGGACTTGTCAACTTTATATCTCACGGTGGCAGTGCCGGCCCGGTCTTTGCGATTTATAGCTCCGAGTGGCCCTGCAACTGTTCTATTATTACCATAGTTGAGCTCCTTATGAAATACTGCCACCTTACCTGTTTCTGCCGACAAGCAGTAATTACTGTGTTCCGATCAGGATTGGTAAGGATGCTGATGTGAAATTACTGGCACATGGGACTTGTGAACTTATGTCTCAGGGTGAAGGGTGCAGTGACAGTGTCCTTCCGATCTTTGCGATTTGAAGCTCTTAATTGCACTGCTATGGATATTCGTCTACATGACTACAACTGATGGCAGTGAGAATGCGAGGGTGGAGGTTCATGGCCTCTGTCTATCCCATTGGGAGACGGGCGTGATGGTATGTCTCTAATATAAGGGTTTCTTTTCCCGTAGGACTAACTGGTTCGTAATGAACTCGTCGTACATAATAATTGGAATGTAGATATATCGTCGTGGATAGTGGAATTACGCGTAAATAGCATTGGATTATGAGGTACCATTTCGGCAATTTAGTGGCCAAATTAAATCCGCGTAAATGTCGTGGCACCCAAATTAGGGAATCAATTGTTATCAGTCCGCAGACAACATAAATTAACGCTTAGCAAACGCAAATGCTTGCGCACAGCGTGCGATTCGTATTCGTCCGAATCCGAAATAATACAAACCTAGAAAACTCCAATCCACTTCGGATGTCGCTTGTGCACTAAGTCCGAGAAATTACGAATATCGCTTGTAAACCTGGAGACAAAACGATACCTGTGACATTTCGAACCGTCGCTTCTCGGATTCGGAACTGGACCCCGATTCAGAACTCTTCGATATTTTCACCAAATCTTTCGATTGGATATCGTTCTCGAATCGAAGGGCGCTTTCCGAGCTATTCAGAACATACGAGTTAAACGATCAATTCGGATTCGGATACTGTATCGTTACCCAACAGCATTTACGGAGTTAGTCGGTGAAGTAGATTAGAAGAAAAACGAAAATCCTTTTATATACATTTTTAAGACTTCAAAGGCCTAAAGTATAGGAATGCAATAGTCTTGCATTAAAATATCCAGACTTTATTTAAAATAATAAGAGATTTCCATATTGCATTCTTGCTTTGTAAACAATAGGACGTTCGGTAACTTCCATTCGATAACTGTGTTCTAAATAACGTTTGCGGCTTTCGTCGGTCGAGAAGCTCGAGTACGGGTGTCACGTTATTTCGGTTCGGTTTCGAATACGACAGTTTGACGTTCGATTCGGGTGTTGTGAATTAAAATTAAAAGTAATCGTACGATATGAAATCTAATCGGTCGACAACTGAGTTATCGTAAGATTCAGGGGGTCTATTCTCGATCTCCGTCCGAAACAATTACTGCAAAATAAGCAATACTTGACCCAATGAAAAGACGCGTGACACGAACGAAGCTTCATACTGGATACTTGTCTTTTAATTTTGTCGAATATTACTTATTTGACAGTAATTGTTTCGGACGGATGTCGGACGGAGAGTAGACCCCCTGAATTGACTCCCTGATACGAATCGGACGTAGTGTGCAAACTTTCTAACCGTTCCGAATTATTTGGAAAAGAAAAACTTACAACGTGGTAAGAAACCTAGTAGTTTCCGTGTACTGGCCCAATGTCGTCGTGTGATTACTTTCGCCTATAGAAAACTCGGTGCATTATTCAAAATAGAATTTAACACTTTACAAAAACTGCTTTAAATGATCACGAGAATGTTAAAATCTTTGTTATAGAAGTGTATTTTTATAGCTGAAGTGCGGAATACCTTTTTGTTCCTTATGCATATGTCAAATGAAATATTAAGAAAGTAATTGTACTACACTGAATGCTCACAAAAGAATGTGGGCTATAAATTATGACCTTATATTTGTAAGTGCCGGTGCACATGTACGTGTGTTGTATGTCACATGTTGTAAACACTGCATTAAGACATAAATATTTACGATTATTGCTTTGTGAATGTATGCACCATTGTTTTGTGAATAACGTTTGCCAGCATAAATGACTTGCAACATGTGACGATTTTACTAGTTGCCGGGCCACTAAAATTTTAATCCCTTTTTTAGTATTGCAATGGTACTTACTATTTATTGAGCATTGGCTACAGAGCAATCAGCTTAAAATGGTAGCGAATAATTAAGGAAACTCAAAACGTATTATACTCAAACTCGCCATTTTTTTCTCTCACGTTTTTGACACCGACTCGCAATGGTAAACAAAGCTTGTCTTTTGTTGTTCAATACGTAAGCACTTGCAATTTATTGATTGAACTAGGGCTTGCAGAACCGGTCCGGATCCTAAAATTTTGATTCCCGGTACTGGGCTCAGCTCCGTACCGGTACTCCCGGTATTCACAGAATTCTTGAACAGCTTAAACTGTAACCAGTAAGTATGCTATTGCCGGGTTGTCCGTACCTATTCAATAATTAACATAATAATCACACCATAAATAAAACAAAGAAGAACTTCATTCTCTAATCAAACTTAAGATTCTTAAAATATCTATTTGAGAGATAATTTACTATTTAACATAATATAATTTTGAATACATTTGACTCAAACTATGCGAACAAGTTACACATTTCCTATTTAACTTTTGATTTAGCATTCATTTAAAGTTAGATCAATTTTAACTAGCACACACTGGGCTATGAGTCCCCGCACTAGGTAAACTCTGTATCGCGGGTGCCATGAACCCACACATAGACAACCACAAACTACACCCAAACTCTCCAGAGAAGTAAATGTAGGCCATACAAATATTTATCCCGGCCCGGGAATCGAACCCGAGACCTCTGCGTGGCAGTCCAGCATGATAACCGTTTGGCCACGGAGGCAAATCAATAATATGTGATAATATCGTAAAATCACATTGCAGTAGTGTGATAAGTTTAAGTGGTATTATTAGTTAGTGTTTATATGTATATAGGTATTATTAGTGGTAGGTTGTTCCTTGCTACAATCGGGAGTACGGGGAATCTACAATCGCGGTACCTGGACGGATTGCACCTCGTCAATGAAAAATGAAATGAAAGAATTTATTTCAGACTACATGTCCATATAATGTTAGTAGGAACTTAAATAACTATGTTAGTAGAATGCAAAATTTTCATTTTCGTTTACATGAATGGGCATCCAATGTTTAAGGATTGGGCTGTCCATCCTCTCTGCTATCACTCTAAGAAGACTGTTGGTACTGCCCCTCACTCTGGCCAGCAGGGAAGCCACTCTTTTCCGAATGATGGCCTGGAAACCGTCGATTCTAGCCTCCGTGAACATCCCAGAGGCACTACAGTATCGAGGCAACCCCATCAGTCCCCTTAGGGCATTGTTGAATTGGACTCGCAGGGCACTGTAGGCTTTTTTGGTGTAATTGCTTCACAGGTTGCACGTGCATAGTGTCTGACAAAAAGTTTTAAAGAGGGTGATTTTCACCTCATGAGAGCGTCGTGCAAACCTACGGGCCAGCATGTTACACCGTACCGCCAGTGCCCTGCGTATTAATATTGGGGTTTCCCGGTATTTCCGGGAGCAAGCCTTAATCGAGATGTACAACTCTGCGAACGTTTTGTCCAGAATATGTGCGAGAAAGAACACATTGTGGAGATTATTAAAATAGTAATAATCTGAGGTTTCGTCCTTCTCATCTACTTACTGCTAGAGTTATGTGTTATGTGCTTTTCTATATAATATATATGTAATATGTATGTTCGATGAATATAGTCCTATTTAATTTTAATTTAATTTATTGACAATTACGCAGTGGCATTACATCTCCTTGTGAAAGAGTGAATGTGAGCGTTACTGCGTTACGGTTTTGAAGGTTAAGGGTGCTGGTGAAGTTACAGGCACATGGAACTTGTCAACTTGTCTCGGTGTGACTGACGCCGTGGCAGTGCCCATCATATCTTTGCGACTCTTATGAACAGTGTAGCGTTCCATCAGCCACGTGACTTGTTCGTCCCGTCACTTGATATTGTAAATAAAAAATAATAATAATAATAGAAAACTGGTGTGCAAGCCACTGTACGATGGAGATCGTCAATATGGCAACAGTTTGAGTAAATTTAACTAAACTTCAAATGATACCTATAAAAACCTTATTTTCAAAAATTTCATTTATATTTTACAGAACTCAACCCGCTGGAAAATTCACCTGCAACCAGAAAACGACCTGGACTTCTCCCCCAGCGCTACGGACACCCGAACTTTGTCACTGGAGGATCCTGGCCCTATTCTCATGCTTCCACTTAATAATAGTGATAATGTGGATCAAAGAACAACAACATGGAACGAGAGCGTTCTTAATAGTTAGTATTTACGTATTAAAGTTAAAGAAACAGATTACTTAAACGTCGATACAACCTCAAATGGCTTTGGTTAATTCCGTATAACAGTGAAAGTATGCAGTCGTGCGGAACCAAATCGACTCCTCCTACGTAAAGTACCGTATGTCGAAATTGCCAAGTTTACAGGGGAGCGTTTTAAAGTTCTCCGTTTTTACGGCGAAGCTCGTTACTCATGGTACGTGGTGGTTAGATGATCTGTGATCATCTAATAGATCATCATAGATCATATCGAGGAAACGAAAGTCAGTTAGTTTTTATTTATAACCGATATCGAGGATTTTATAATACTCCATGTGAGTAACGTGCTTTGCCAAATAAAACTGATAAATGCTAAAGTCACGTGTTATGCTTATTTCAGTGAATTCAGAACTCCCTGTAAAGTTGGCAATTTCGACACTTACGCAGGAGAGGTCGAAATGCTTCGGTTGTACAAGGATTGTAATGTAAATAAAAGACTTGTCTAAGCGCTTGCACTGTCGACGATACACTCAGCGGTAGGCACTTGCCGCATAACCTCGAGCGAGTGACAGAACCCTGGTTAGGATGGGAATGGTGATGTAGGTGAATTAACATGAGTTGCTAGAATCTTGATTTCAGTCATCAGATTTCTTATTTTTTTATCGTGATGAGAAGATTTGCCATTGGTGTAAGGTATTCGCCGATTGTTCTCCAGGGTACACCAGACTTGCAGGAAAGGAATGTTTGTACATTATCATATGTGGGGAGACTGGTGAAATTACAAGCACATGGGACTTGTCACTTATGTTTCATAACAGGTGCAGTGGACACTGCCCTCAGATCTTTGCGATTTAAAGTTCTGAGTGACACTGCAACTGTTATGAACAGGCGTATAGCTTACCGTCAGACACGCAACTTGTTGATATTTAAAAAAAAAAGAATGAGAATAATTTATAACATTTTTATATTAAAAAAACCTATGTTGAGTGTGTGCGTTATTATTATATACATAAATACTAAATATGTATATAAGCAGAATATACATATATTATAATCTAAAAAAAAACTTGTTTCTATCTATGTGTCAAGTTAAAATTAAAGTCGGTTAATGGAAAGTGGGTGAAATTCAAAACCGGATTGATCTCCTAATTGGCCACCCTTTCTTCAAATTTGTTCAAGTTATTGTGACAAAACAAGAACAAAGGCCCCAATTTTTCACAGACTTCACAAAAAGGAGGAGGTTCTCAATTCGGCTGAATTTTTTGTAGGGATGAACTCAGTTTTCTGGATTTCACCCACTTTCCGTTTACCGATTTCAGTAAAACTTAGCAAATAGATGTTAATACCACAAACTTTTGAGGTCTGTTTTTATACAAAAATCTTATAATTATATGTACGAGTATATAAAGAAATTACACTTACCATTACAAGAATTCCTTCGATCCGGACGAATTTGAACCGACGTTTCCTAACAAACCGTGCCAGACGCTATACCTACTAACGAACCAGCGAAACCTCACGACTTTTTCTATGTGCTTGTTGTCGGATCTATATATTAGATTTTTTAACGACGTTTTAGCCGTAGCGCCATCTGTGAGAAATCTACGAAAGTATTTCGTCACGAAAATGCACTGCGTAGGTTATTTTTATTTTTGTTAACCTCGATCGCTCTTAGCATTTTGTTCTTGACTACACTTAAAATAACATTTTATTCATTTCAGGCTCAACAATAACACTACGTATGTCATCGACGAGCAAGCTAACGGTACCGTTGACCATCAGTTATCGGCTTAGCCCATTGGAAGAACAACATGGAATTATCTATGCGACTATCTTATTATGCTTACTTTACGTTCTTATCATTTTTGAGGTACGTAATCACCAGTGACCGGAACTGAGGGAGCTCATTTAGTTAAACTATAAAATAACGTGGATATTCCCTTCTAAGAATCCCGGGACTTCTCAGAAGTAATTATACTTGAATATGCCTATTATTTTATTTTTAAATTACGTAGGTTCTATTCTGAATCAATCAACTAACGCCACATACGTGTTATTTCATCTCTACGACAATTTAACGAACTTTTTGTATGAACTCAAAAAGGTCAAAAAGGACGTTCACTTTTGAATTGTATTTTCGTACTTATTGTCAATTGTTACAGTCAAATTAAATCGACTTTTCATTTTGCGAGCTCGTCGAGATGTACATCTTCTACTTGGCTCTACATTTCCTATTAAGTATTTCGTCGAGTAAAGTGCAAATCCGCGTGTGTAGTATTGGTATTTATATTTCTTATTTCAATGGTTACGACTTCCAATTTTTCACAGTAAGCTTTAATTTATGTTGTCTACGAACTGATAACAATAGATTCCCGTAAATCACGCTAATTTGGTTGACATATACGCGGTTTTAATTTGGCCACTAAATTTACCTAAATGGAGACTCATAATTAAATTCTAATTACGCGTAATTGCAATCCCCGACGATTTGTTACAAATTATTGTATCAAAAATGTGGTTCTGTAGGTACTTACGTATTTAAATACGTTAACCATTTAAAAAATGAACTTAGACCTAAAAGTTGGAATGTTTAGAAAATAAACTTTTTTTGAAGTCGGTTATAGTTTTTTTTATAATACCAACTGACGGGGTAAACAAGTCGTGCACCTGGTGGTAAGCGAGACGCTTATCCATAACAGTTGCAATCCCACTCAGAGCTATAAATTGCAAAGATCTTGTCACTGCCACTGCGCCCGTCACCCTGAGACATAAGTTCACAAGTCCCATATGTCCGTAATTTCACTAGCACCCTTGCCCTTCCAAACCGGAACGCAGTAATGTGAGCATTAGCAGCAGAAATAAGTAAGGTGGCAGTACTTCCCTGGCCGAACTCTTTCACAAGGCTCTACTGCTGTTAAAATTTCCAACATATATGTGCATAGTGCAGATAAAATTTATCCTTATTGTGGCGTAATTGGGTTAATTTCATTGTCAAATGTTGTGCCCACAAATTTTGACCATTGTTACGACAGCGATGTTTAGCTGCCCTATTCAATAGTGCTGGGCCACGACTGTAATTTTTGATGACCGCCTCTATAACATAGCCGATAATAAGTTTTAATGGTTTCAGGTGATAAATCGAACTATAGCAGCTCTCCTATGCTCATCCCTGGGTATAGCAGTACTCTCCCTCTGCGGAATGAGA
>NW_020653855.1:2578238-2597640 GCF_003589595.1 Hyposmocoma kahamanoa
TATGCTCATCCCTGGGTATAGCAGTACTCTCCCTCTGCGGAATGAGACCCACCCTCCCCGAGGTGGTCTCCTGGCTTGATGCGGAGACTCTCCTACTCCTACTGAGCATGATGCTGTTGGTTGCCATCATCGCCGACACTGGACTGTTCGATACATTGGCCGTATTGGCTTTTGAGGTAGGTACAATCGTAACTTATTTGTAGTTGATAAATAACAATAAGTTGATGACGTCACAAATTATGCTAATCCAAATCAGATATTGTTGGCATCGCGTAGTTTTAAAGAACAAGTCTAAAACAACAGGTACGACCACATTACAATAAATACAGTAGAAGTTGTTAGCTAGCGTCAGACGCGTGCCAACTATAGGTCTCGAAAGACTTATCTGAGTTCAGTCCGCCATTTTCGCTTTGTGTGGTATGGTTGTGTCATTCTTTCGTGCAAATTCTTTAAAATCCTAAAAAAATGTGTTGAATGATAGCCGTACCAAAAATATTGCCCGTGGTGGTATTTCATGTCATCGGAAAGTCTTATTGTAATATATTTTCAATTTTTTGTTTATCGAAACTGTTTGTAGAAACGAAAGCTTATACCTCTGCAATGTGGTCGTTTATTTTTTGGAGAACTAAATTAATAACTCCAATTCGTCGTCATTCAGCAATTAACTGCTAAATGGCAGCACATTGATTGAAATTTCAATATAATATCAAAACATTGTAACTCGTATAATAGGTACTGAAGTTTCAAGTGTCAACAGACAGGGTAAATTATATTAACTATCCAGAAAAAGTTATTTCTGTTCAAATTTAAAACTACGACCATTCAATATCAAGATTTTGTGGAGTGTGAATTTTGACGACAATGGTTCTGATAGTAATCGAGGCTTATGACACTTCCATTGTTTTTTTTGTCCGTGGGTAAGACAAACGTAACTTGAATTTGAACCTGTTGAATAGACTTATCTTACTTGCCATAACCGCAACAAGAGGAATTAGGAATTAGATAGAATTTACACGCGTAGAGATGAACTTTTCCCTTCTGTATCGACTATGACTTTAAACAAAGACGTTCAGACCGGGAATAAAATTATAATTGGCGAAATATTATTAGCACTGATTCGTCTTATCGCTTCATCTTTAGAGTACAATAGGACAAAAGAGTGAGTCATCTCGGTAACGCACTTGCCATCTATATAGAGCAAACAAGTAGTTTTAACACTTTTACGCATTGGCACTTAATTCTGAACTTGGTAACCTTCATGCTGAATTAACTTTGTTGAATTAGTAAGAAAAGACTCGGCAGTCGGTGTTTTACGAAGTACGTAGTAGTTTAAAAAAAAAAGACCTGATGATTAATAATAATTCAAGACTAGATTTCAGAAAACGCGTTTAATGTACCCATGACTCGTACGATGAACCCAGATCATTAAGTCCATGTATGTTTTAAATAAAAGAAGTGTTAGTGGTTTTATTACCCTATTGTAATAGAAAGGACAAGTCGTTCTAAGAGATAACATTCATGGTTGCAAATAATATTTCTTCAACTATATCATTAGTTGTTGTCCGGCGGGAAAGATTCTCACATGGCCACCGGTGGTACATGATCGCCCTATTAACCAAAAAATATATCGAGGCGGAGTGCGCCACCGGGGAACACGGCGAAATTATGCTTTATCTCTTTCTAATTAACTATATCTTAATAACTTTCTAATTAAAAATTCTATTATCTTAAGCTTTTTTTGCCAGTTCTCTCTGTTTTAATACAATTTATCAGAAATAATTTCCATAATAGCATAATCTGTGCTACGCTACGACGGGAACGTTAAATTTAGCACTTTCTCTCAAGGCGGCAAGGGTTTCTTAGTATACCAAAGGTCAAGTGTTGTGTGACCACCGGTGGTACACTACGCCTGATGGACCAGCTGTCCGTGCTCCACCGGTACGCGCTGGTCTAAACGTGTTAAGGGAAGAAAAAATCTCCATCATATGGAAAAACTTCTCTATGTAGCAGTCATTTTTTTTTAATAACGCACGCACTCAACAAATTGCCCCGCACTACAACCACAAATTACACCCAAACTCACGAGAGAAATAAATGTAGGCCACACGAATATTTCTCCCGGCCCAGGAATCGATGACATGGTAACCGTTCGGCCACAGACGCAATTGAGTATTGAATTGCCATTACTCAATTTTTTTGAAATTTTCTTTGCGCCAACACCATATCGGTAACTCTACTAGCACTAGATCCACTGGCTCATTTTCGCAGTTTCGCTTTTTTATAATAATATTAATAATAAATTGCTAATTATTCTTTACATATTAATAAATAATATTATACATAACGTTTATTACACAATAGAGGCTTGATAATTAAATCGGTAGTTAGCAAAATGGAGGAGAGTTTAAGTGTCGCTAATATTATGCGTTGATGTCTTTTCATAATCAAAACGAACTGACATATCGTTCCATAGAATTTACCGTCCGCATCAAAATCATGATTATTTGTATTAGGATTAGAACTGTGAACTTTAGACTGATGTTTGTGTTTGACACTTATAGAACATATATATAAACTATAAAAATATATATATAAACGGTTATAGATTGTTAAAAATGCATTACTGTTATTTTCCAGGTGACAGGTGGAAGGACCTGGCCGTTGATCAACTGTTTGTGTTTCTTCACAGCGTTTTTCTCCACGTTCCTGGACAATGTTACCACTGTTCTACTTATGACACCAGTCACCATACGGTATAGTAGCATTATAAATAGATAAGCCAGCAATACAGAACGTTATAAAAACCAAGATTTTAAATATACAGAGGGGAATGAGCTTAATTTGGCGAGATTCATTACGATATTGCAGAAATACAGATAAAAGTAACCTGGCCCCGTGCTACAACTTGATCTGTATTATCAATTGGTCAACCTAAGTAGGTCAATATAATGCTAAAATGTGTTTCGCTTTTGAAGGGTAAGGGTGCTGGTGAAATTACCGGCACATGGGACTTGTCAACTTATGTCTCAGGGTGACGGGCGCAGTGGCAGTGCCCCTCAGATCTTTGCGATTTAAAGCTCTGAGTAGCAAATTTCGAGGACTCAAATAAACCCTAAAACGATGTCATTGATTCGGGATATCTCGCATTTGGTGATTTTGCTGAACATAAAGAAAGAACCAATAACCTAAATCTCATTTCGGACATAGTTCTTTAAGTTTCCACAACTATCTAGGAATATTGTGCTTATAGTGTACTCCATTTTCAGACTCTGCGAAGTAATGCAACTAAACCCTGTTCCTGTCCTGATGTCAATGGTCATCTTCAGCAATGTAGGAGGCGCAGCCACCCCTGTCGGTGACCCACCTAATGTCATAATTGCTAGCCATCCTGCTGCTTTGGCTGCGGTAAGTGACTTGGACTTATTTTGCACCGAATGAATCTGCCGTCTACATGGTTTCTTAGTTGCAATCAAGCGAAGGCCTCGAAACGTAAGCTGTCAAGGATTCTGTTCAGATTCTAGTGAGACCAATTCTCAATACGACGCATACAAAATGGCCGTCATTGACTTTTTTACTGTGGCAGTGCCACCCAGAGCGCCCGTCACCCTAAGACAAGTTGACAAATCGCATGTGTGTTTAATTTCACCAGCACCCTTACCCTTCAAAACCGGAACGCAGTAATGCTCACATTACTGCTTGGCGGCAGAAATAGGTAAGGTAGTAGTAGCAGTACTTCCTTAAACGAACTCTTATCTTGAAGAACTCTACTGCTACTTAAAATAATTGAACATGAATGAGTTGCATCTTCTTTTCCTTAACAAAAATATGTTCGGAAATCTGGAGTCTACCTTTCAATGTTTGGTAAATATCCTGTGTTAATTGCCTAAATACCTAGCCTTTAAGTATGGAAAACTACTTTTCAAATAGACGCGGAAATGTAGTGAGACTGCAATTCCTACTTGATATAATAAAAAAAATAAAACGTTTTTGTTTTCAGGGTATTAATTTCACAACTTTCACACTACACATGGGAGTGGGAATTCTGCTCGTCAGTGTCCAGACATATCTACAAATAAGATATATATTCAGGGATATGAACACTCTGCGTCATAGCGTACCCAGGGACATTCTCGGTGAGTGAAATGCAAATCTTGACCCTGATTTAAGGTGGCGCTGACGTTTGACATCATGTTCATATTTATTTTTATTAAATATTGTTTTTACTACCATAGTATTTTTACTAAAAATAAAATAGCATGATCCTTGTATCCTTGTTCCTTGATCCATAACAATTCATAAAAATCTACACAATATTACCTTGTTTTGTATCTTGTGTTAGTCGTTCGTCGTAGTCCAGCTAGTGGCCTCAAGATGGCAGCACGTTAGCAAAAATATTGAACTTTCAACGATATAACGACTGAGTAAAGTTTAAATTCCATTAACAGCCACAATATGTTTTTAAATTAAAAACGACCAATCATTATCAAGATTTCATAGTGTTTATCATTTGTTTGTGTGAGTTTTGGCGACTTCATTGGTTTTTTTTTCCGCCGTGATTATTAGAAACAAATCCTCAGAAGTTTATGTCGTCCTTGCTCAAAAGTCTATTTAGCACGCATTATCCTGATTCCCTACACTATCGACTATATTGGTTACACGAATACTTTAAAATGTATTTTATCCTCCATAATACGTCTTCAGTCTGTCTCCTTACATCAGTGGTCCCCGTGCTTCTTTCCTTTCTGGAATGTCACCGTGACGTCTGTTGTGTTGTTCTTATATCCGCCTTATCCTCGATCATGACCTCTTCTTCTTTCTTCTCTTTGAAAACGAAGACCAGAAACTTAATACGTCACAAGCTTTAACCCCATATTGTTCTTTTTGCTTTGATTTCAGAAATTCGCCAAGAAATTGCAGTTTGGCGCAGAGCAGCAGCATCGTTAACATCTTACTCCAAAGACGAGGATGTCGTTAGAAGAGCCTTGGAGAAAAAGGTAAAGTATATAGTATAAATATAATATACGTCCGATTGCAGGGTTTAAATCGTAACTTGGAAACAAATTTTTCATGTTTCATGTGTCATGAGAAACAGTCTTGTAAACAGTCCAAACATTTTGCTCAGCAAACATTTCGTATTTTATAATTCATTCAAAACGCCTGTAAGGTCCGTGAAGGAGCATTATGAAGAGTGATTTGGTACACACAAAAAATAATTGAATATCAATTAAATAAAAAAATAACAGTAGCTATAAAGGTACCTAACTGGGTGACGAAATACTTTCATAGATTTCTCATAGATGGCATTATGGCTAAAAAGTCGTTGAAAAACCAAACACAAAGATCCGACGACAAGCACATAGAAAAATTCGTGAGGTCCGCTGGTTCGTACCGTGCTTAGTTAGCAAAGCGTCTGGCATGGTTTGTTACGAGACGTCGGTTCGGATCAAAGGGATTTTTTTCTGAGTAATCGATCTTTGTATTAATAATTATAACGACTTAGCGGAGTAATTTCACAAAAAATAATAGAATATCAATTGAATAAAAAAATAAGAGTTAAATATTTCTTACACATTAAATTGCACTGATAGCATCATCTTTACTTGCAATTACAAAACATTTCTTCCAAATATACCACCGCAGTAAAATTGCTCACCATTTATATTACATTCTTGTGTATATTTATTAGTGAAATTTGTGGCCTACCACGAAGATTTAACGTTTGTTATTTCTTTGCGTCTATAATTTACATTATTATATCTAATATGGTAATTTTGAAAGCGTCCTGAAATGTCAAGGCTTCCCATAAAAAAGTCTACGTAAAACTTAACCTAATCACTCGTCGCATAATAAGGGCATAATGAAATATAAAAATAGACATTGGTTCATTTACAGGTTGCAAAGTTGAACACAGCACTATTGAGAAAGGAAACCGGGAAAGGAGCATCGAAAACAGACCCGTTGTTTAGTTCTACTTTAGCACAAATGAAACAAAAGGTATGTCAAATATTTAGGACCAAAATCCATCTTAGCGGAGAATGGAGGAGCAGTGGCGTATTTGATCCAAGGCCCAGTAGGCCCGAGTCTAGGGCGGCCAGATTTTAGGGGCGGCCAATCGTGACAAAAAATTAACTGATTATAACAAGAAATAACTCAAAGTACCAAAATATTCTAAAGGCGTACATTATGGCGGGCCGCACTGCACCGCATCGTATAACAATATTCTTCCTAAATCACTTTCGTACATTTTATGTATAAAACATAGATATGTTACATTATCTAGGTAATGTCACTACATCACTACATATTATCACTACCGCGTCTGTCTGTCTGTGTGATCGCGTTAAACTCAAAAACTACTGAACGTATTTTCATGCGGTTTCTACCCAATAGACAGAGTGATTCATGATGAAGTTTTAAGTCATTGACCTTGTAAGTCAATGGGTTTAAATTGTATAATTTATTTAGGTTTTTCTGTAAATTGGCTGAAATATGACGATAAATGTTGAAGATGTCGGAAAAAATCATGCCGGCTGGGCGCTTTACTGGCGTGCGCCCCTTAAACTAACACAGATAATTAATTATATCAAATCAATGTGCTAGAAAAATATTAAATAGTAAATTTCTGTATCGATTTCGATAAAAGTTGGCAATAAAGTAAATTTATTATGTAGTTTACCCGTATATGATGAGTGCTGCGAAATGGGCGACTGGTACTAACTACTGGAGCCTAGGGCGGTTAAAACTGCAAATGCACCACTGTGGAGGAGCAACAGAGCTCCGTTTGAAAGAGTTCCAGGGAAGTACTGCCTGCCACTTACCTATATCTGCCACCAAGCTATGATGTGAGCTATACTGCGTTTCGGTTTTTTTATGTTACCAAGTGTCGGGACGAACAAGTCGTGCGCCTGGTGATAAACGACAAGCCTGTCCATAACAGTTGTAGTACGACTCAGAGGTTTAAGAGTATACAACCTGAAATGGCTTTGGATGATTCCGCACTTTGGAAAAAATGTGTAGTAAAATTGAGAATATGCATTGATTAGTATACTGTGTGAAAACACGATTCCTTAAAATTTTCACGATAGAATAAAACACAAACTTACCTCGAATTGAATCGATGCAGGAGTTTACAAGCTTGACTGTGAGTAACGGTCTTTCTTATATTGGACAAACGAAGCGATGACGTCAAACACCGTCGCGTAAACAAGTCTGCAGTCTGCGAGCATACCATGGATAAACCTACACATTCAATGAAGTTTGACAAACCCCAGGTCCTTGCAAAAGAAGTCTGCGAGATGCCATTGAAATTAAAAAACATCCTAATTTCAACAGGAAAGATGGTTTCTCCATACCACCAGTTTGGGATCCAGTATTTCCTCTCATGAAAAATCCCGAACAGACATAAGACTGCCGTACTAATTAATATGTAATTCATTCTAATTTACATTATTAAGTAGTAATAAATTTATCTTAATAAAAATTCATTTTATTTCTAAAACAATGTAGCGTAAATTGGAATGTTTCTTTGTAAAATTTAAAATAAGGCATTTAATTAATAACTTTTGTAAGTATAGTGAAAAAATAGGGTGGTTTGCATTAATATTAGACATAACTGGTTGATGACTATGTACCACCTCAGCCAACCGTGACCGTGGGGCCTGTAAAGGGCCCGAAACGATGGTTTATTTGAAAAAACAAATCAACAGTCCTCTACTTTGTCCGGGCCTCTGCAATGTACTTTAAATAGCTACATTAAAACCTTATTTGTTTCAGTACTGCATCAGAGATAAGCCTCTGCTAATAAAATCATCGTTTTGCATTGGCTTCGTTATAATAGTTTTCTTCCTTCACGCCATTCCGGAATTACGTAAGTATTCTTTTTCTACATTGACTTACAAATAAATGGACGACGGGTCTAATGCAAAAACCACGAAAAAAATGTCCCAAGTCAACCTATTCGAAATTTAAATTGTTATGTCATCGCAGTATCGCGCTGTCCGTAGAACAAATGAAGACTAAAGCGGAGTGTCGCGCTCTGTATACGATTTTAGCGCCTTACAAGTGCGGACACTTTTTAGCGCGGACCCGACGTCCATATAATTGTAAGTCAATGTTTTTCTATTATTTTTTTGCATGAGAAGAAATTATCATGGATGTTGCCTTAGGTTAGGTATTTTTTTCACTCAGAATAGGACGCTTGTAAATTTGTTCATGTTTTAAAAATAAAATGTGTGTTTATGCTACATAGCAAAAGGGCCGCCTGTTGCACATTATCTTACTATCTTTATACCTAAGTTACTTTACCATACTTTTTCAAGTGTATGTATTGTACACTTCTTCCAAACACTCCAATAAAACGCCGTGTTAACCAAACTGATTTATTAAATTATCTATTCCTCCAACAATTTATATTAGAACTTTAAAATATACTCAACAAAATTTGTAACCACAAAATACCGTTATAATTCCTGACGAATCTAACTTGAACATTTGATGAGATACGAATGCATACATTTTTCTTTCACCTAAAGACATTGCCTCGTAAATGCCTTCTTTTTCAATTCCCGATATTTTTCGCAAGTACGGAACTTTAAAAGCAATGTCATTGGCTAGTCGAACCGGTAGATAAAGTGTTCGGACCAATCACAATCAACACCGACACGCCATCTACACGATTTTAAAATAATGTATGGAATAAGCTTATTTACCCTTATAATATTTAAATAAATAATTAAATAAACGGCTTGATGGATTTTGACATGGTGTCGCTAGATTCGTCTTGATTGGGGGTGTGTCATAGGCATAAAAAAAAATCGAAATAGTGAGGAGGAATATTTTTTATTTCTCCAACTAAATATTTTTGTCGGGTTTTGTTTTTTAAATAATTTTTAGGCTTGTTAATGATTGATCCTTTTTTCTGAGACATAACGTATATTAAGTCAATGGATATTTTAATCTGTTCTTGAGTTACGTAAAAAATGTTGTGATTTGTGTAAATTAACGTTTAGTTTTATATTGGGCCTCAAAATATCGTCTATTTTAAAAAGCGCATATTTACAATAGATCAATTTATATCATTGAGGATCAAATAAAATATTGCTGGAAATCAGTGCAACGAAACGGTTTAAAAAAGCCGTATGTTTAAGGCTGAGCAAGTCCCGATTGCACCAGTCGCGACGCGCGTGACGGTGAATTAGGTATTGCATAATTATATCAATTGTTTGATTTTTTATTATTGTCATTATCCATTTTAGCATCATGCCTCTCCCAAGGCCTTAAAGATTAATTTTGAATTTTTATTATTATTATTATTATTGTTCCTCTGTTGTTTTGTTTATATGCGTGTCTGTGCTTATGTAATAAACACTTATCTTTCTTTCAAATAAAATTATCCCATTTAAAAAACGACTAATCTTGTATAGTCTGCTAACTTTATATATTTTTCTCTTCTGCGATATTTTTTCGCTTTGACAAAACAGGACATTTTTATGTATTTATTTATTTATTTATTTATTCATTTATTTCAGGCAACTAAGGCCCATATAACAAATATCTTACAGACTAACATACATATTATTATTATTGATACATACCTTACAAACTAACATACATATAAAATAATATAAACTTATTAACTATTTACACGAATTACTATTCGGCGACGTGCGACGCAAACAAGTGTCATGTATCGTTCCTCTGAACCGCCGGAACATGACACCCTTCTTTTATTTTGTATTTTGAGGACATCGGGACACGAAGCTTAAAAGCGGGGCTGTCCCACTCAAGACAGGACGTATGATCACGTTAGGTACGCCCAATTTCACCAGGATGTGAACTATTAGTTACTTACTACTTTCGCAGTTGCATCATCCTTGAATATGTTAATTATTTTCTGTTAGTATTAAGTTTTGTTTATAACCGACTTTAAAAAAGGAGGAAGAGGTTCTCAATTCGACTGTATGTTTTTTTTGTATATATGTTACGCGATAACTCCGGCCGGCGTTTGTGAACCGATTTCGATGATCCTTTTTTTGTTGGAAAGAGGGTACCCCAGTAGTTTACCATTTAAAAGACAATATTCGACCTCTAAGGGCGAAAAACTAGGAGTTGAATGACTTTTAAGGTCGGGTTTTTTAGTGCTCTGTACTGATTAGTTATTTTGTTATCAATTCGCATTGTTGATTGTTCAATTTGTAAAAAAGAAATGCTTTATAATATTTTGCAGAAAGACTGTCGCTGGGATGGACTGCGCTCCTGGGTGCATTACTGCTTCTACTCCTATCAGAAACCGAAGATTTGGAGCCAATTCTGGCCAGAGTGGAATGGTCGACGTTATTGTTCTTCGCAGCACTGTTTGTGCTTATGGAGGTTAGTATCATAGTCAATGCACACACTTCGCTAAGAGTACAGAGTTGTCACATTATGTAAGTTGTACCTACAAGGTGCAAAACTTCATGTATTCATCGCAGTATTCTCATGCAATTTATATTCCGTTAGTGCATGTCACATACATAGCTAATTCTAGATGTTACAGTGTTGGGCAGTTAAGAGGGAGCAGAGGAAAAATTCCTAATCTTCGATTTGATTTTAGAGGGGTATATCCACTTTAAAGTTAAAAATAAAATATTGTATGAGTAGTTACTTACACGATATATTCTAGCATAGACATTAATCAGAAACATAAAACAATAAAGTTTCCTAGATAGATAAAAATCACGAAATGACCTCTAATTTTCACATTTTTTCAATTCATCCTCGAAATGCTACAGGTTATTAGGACAAAAATTAGATAATTAATTATATTTATGCGTGATCGACAACTGTCACCACGGATTTTTTTTAATCCCTTTAGTTTTAGAGTTATTCCGCTAAAACGAATTTGGTACTTTTAATGCGCAAAATTCAATATCTCCTGTCGCATGTCACGCGAACTTCAGGCATATATTTGTTTCACAAATTTAGGCGGAGCAAACGTCAAAACTTTTTTGACATGAGAGCTGTTAACATGTGAAGCCCTGCAACGGCAAGCAACTGCAGAAGACAGAGGTTTTTACTTACTTGTAGATTTTTATAACATTATACTACATTATTAACTTTTACAATAACATCAATAATGTGAAAATTAATAATGTAGTATAATGTTATAAAGTAATATATTAAGCAATCTGCAAGTATTATAGAAATAACATCAGCAAATAACTTTTATTGAGAAAGAACTACTTCTTAAATATATCATACCAAAACGAATTAACACTTTACCTTTGGAATTAAAGAAAAAAATAATACATGTAAATCTAAAACGTTCAATTAAAAATCACTTTAAGAAGTCTGTTAGACACTTATTAGGACACTTATTAGACATTTGTTAGGCACGGGCTTGGTCAATATCACGCGAGGGCAAAAATTGGTTTTTGTGTGCATTTTACGATATTTGTTGTTTTGTTTTTTTTTTTGCTATCGACATTCAAAATTATTTCGTAATGTTAGACACGTTATATCATAGGTTACTTTTCTGTCGTGCTTATTTATAGATTGTGCGGTACCCAGACAAACCGATGTAGGTTTAGGGGTGTCAAGAAATCACGTGATGTAATATTTTTTAAGTGTTTGGTGAAGTAAATAAATAAATATATATTAATACAAAGATCAAACACAGAGAAAAATTTATTCAATCGGGTTGGATACGAATTAGCCTCTTAAGCATACAAGCCGACTCTCCCAACTAAGTTACGCAACGAAACAGCAGATCCAACGAATTTTTCATCAGATCTTTGTTTTTAGTTTTTTAACGCCTTTTTGCCGCTGCGACATCTATGAGAAGACTATGAAAGTTTTTCTTCACTCAGCCAGGTATTTTTACAGCTATACCAGCGGCTGACTAGAGATGTCGCCTTAATAATTGTAATATCGATGCCTTACTTTCTCAAACTCATATCTTATAACGAGTGATTATTCGGATTCTATTTATTTTAAATTTCTTATCAAGGGTGTTAATTTGAATGCATTACTTTAAGAATAGGTAAAAGTCAGTGTGTGAATATGAAGGAAATTTGATGTTAAATCATCCTGCATATATACAATGCAATTTTAGCATTTCTGTGCTTTAAGATACGAGTGTGAGAAAGTGCGGCTACGATATGATATGAAGGTCCGCATGGTATGCTGAAGACGTTGGTTCGAATCCAGCTGGGTCTAATTTTTCTGTATTCGATCTTTGTTATTAATAATTATAACAAACTAGTGGAAGTAATTTCACAAAAAAAATTATATCATGGTAGTCTTTAGTAGCAGTAGAGCTCCTTGTGAAAGAGTTCGTCCAGGGAAGTACTGTCACCTTACCTATTTCTGCCGCCAAGCAGTCATGTGGACAAACTGCGTTCCGGTTTCAAAGGGTTAAGGGTGCTTGTGAAATGACAGGCACATGGGACTTGTTAACTGATGTCTCAGGGTGTCGGGCGCAGTGGCAGTGCCTCTCAGATCTTTGTGATTTAAGGGTCTGAGTGACACTGTAACTGTTAGGGACAGGCGTGACGCTTACCACCAGACACACGACTTGTTCGTCCCATCACTAAGTATTAGAAAAAAAGGAACAAAGTAAAACATCGTGGCAGTCAATAAACTTCTTATTACTTTCTATTATGTCAACCCGCAGCTATGTATGAAATACGCTTTTTCAGGCTCTCTCGAAACTTGGATTAATTTCATGGATTGGGAAGCTAACAGAAGCGCTCATCTTGCAAGTCGGCGAAGAATCGCGTCTGGCTGTAGCCATCATGCTCGTTTTATGGGTGAGTGTTCACTTATTACTAATAATAATAATAATATTATAACACATACACCCATAGCCTAGGGAAAGTTTTGGAATTGTTATAGACAAGCATGTCGCTTACCATCAGGCCCACGACTTATTCATAAAAAAACACACGTATAATTCTTTTTAACCGACTTCAAAAAAGGAGGAGGTTGTACGTTCGGCTGTATGTATGTGTTCCGATTTCTCCGTCAATTGTGGACCGATTTTGAAAATTCTTTTTTGTGTGAAAGGGCATACTCTGGAGGTGGTCCCTAACGCCGACGATGCTGTTCCGGGTTCGTTTCGGCTATCACAAATTAAAAATATATTTTCCGCAAATAAAAGTCGACTTATCACTTGACACAATATATCTAATCAACAAATCGCCGTTACCATTACAACCAGGAAAAGTCCCATTGTCAACAAGAAGTCAGAATCTGATGAGGGAAATCGAAAAAAGCCGATATGCAAGCTTTTGAGGTCGGTATTTATTTTTTTAATGAAAAAGTTACAATTATTGTGTATTTTTTTAGGTATCAGGCCTGGCGTCAGCGTTCGTCGACAACATACCACTAACAACTATGATGGTCCGAGTTATAGCTGCCCTGGCTGACCCGACTGGGCTTGCCCTACCTCTAGCGCCTCTAGCTTGGGCCCTCAGCTTCGGCGCTTGCCTTGGAGGTATGAGATGTCTGATAAATATATTGTTTTTGATTTTTCATACAAATGTAAGTGCGTATTTGACCTCCATCTCACCTGATGGAAAACGACGATGAGGTGTGACGATGGAGCATGTACACCTAAATAATGCCTATTCACTCTCGCCTTGAATCGGTCCAAGTCGTAACGTTCAGGGAACACGTCTGCAGGCAAGAAATTCCATTACATAGCCGTTCGCCATATAAACGTGCGAATCTTTGGAATATCCACAACATAAGGGTGGAACCCAAGCCTATGTTTAGTCACCCGATGGAAAGGGGAAGGCGGAATTTAATCGTGTAATTCCATCGCACACTCTCCGTGATATATCCTGTAAAATACCGATAAGCAGGCAACTTTACGGCGGTGTTCAAGGCTCTGCAGCTTCGCCTCTACTAATTCCGAGTAACCTGTGAGCCTAAACGCTTGTCAATTCAATCCAAGGTGGCCAGTTGGTATGTACCATAGACATCCCGAAGGCGGCAGCAGTACTCCGTCACGACCGCACTTGGGCATGATACAGCTGAATCAACTGTGTCGGTGTAAAGTAACGCCTCACCCTGGAAAGGACTCCAAGCTTCCTTCCTTCCTTTTTGACCATGGATTCAATGACAACAACAATAAATTATGACAACAATGATCATATAAACCACTAATAACGTATTCCAGAAGGTTTAATCGGTATCAAAATAGTTTATTATTATTACTGACAGCACAAAACAGAACAATAAACCATAATTCTGTGAAAACATTTTTGGTTTACGTAGTGAAGCACACGTTCGGCTTAAGGGTGAGGCTAGACGAGCGTAATTTTGTGAGTTCTAGTCGCGTTCTCTGGTTACATAGTTAACGTGTCGCGATAATAAAATAGACGACTCGGTTCTCATAAATTTATTGTATAATGAGGCAAAAGAGAAGATAAACAAGACAAAAATGAAGGCTGTAACAATAAAAATAAGAGTATAAAACACAGGTACAATGATATCAAAACACTCCCTACTTAAATTGCTTACAAAACATGCGTCAAACGGTAAAAAGTTAACGTAAACTTACCCCAAAAGGCCGTATTTTCTACAAATATTAGTTAGGTTACTTGATTTTAATAATATTAGATACGTTACATGATTTTAATTGAAAACTGTTAAAACTGATCAGAACCCAGAGTGCTCGCTTCAGACATTTAGTCGAGAGTGACGACGGAACGAAGCAAAGTTATAATAACGAGACAAAAGACATAGGAACAATTCAAAATTTCTAAAGTAAGTGACCAGAAACCAGAGAAAAGGGTGATTAAAAGGTGGAAAGACGATGAAAGAGATTACATCGTCACAAACGTTCGACTGAAATCCGGTTGGGGCGCCAGACGAACGCATTTTATTCAGTTGCTTTTAAACGTTTTGTACATTGTATTTGAGTCATATAGTGTTGTGGAGCAAGAAGCGTGTCTACTCACGCACATCCAAAGTGACCACTTCCTACTACTACACACTTCCACTAGTTTGCCATTCCGTGATGCGTCCGCAATAAATAATGTATGTTAACCCCTTTTCGCAGGTAATGGCACTCTAATCGGCGCGAGCGCTAACGTGGTCTGCGCAGGAGTGGCCGAACAGCACGGCTACAGATTCACCTTTCTACAATTCTTGAAAATCGGTTTCCCTATAATGATAGGCAATTTGCTCGTCTCATCGGTCTACTTGTTGTTCTGTCACTGCGTATTGCAGTGGCATTAGAGATGAAAGTAATGGTCTATTCGTCTTGAGAATGCAGTTCTGACCTCCTTGTCATAACTAACGTAATCGTCATTTTTATCGAAATTTCATCTTGGTTCAACGAAACGAGATCTTCAACCCCCTGTAATCGATTGTTTTTTATCTTATTTAGTTTTATTGTTAAGAGTCTATACTACCTCAGCTCGAATTTCAATTTTTGTTATACTAATACGGTTCATTTTGCTGCGGCAGGGACACTGGCTTTATTTCAGATTTTCTTACAAACAAAATTAAAACCATTTAAAAAATATATATCGTTTAGTATATTGCACTGCTATTACAATAGTGTTGTAACTCAAAATATGTGAAATTCTAGATTATACTATTGCTGAACGTAAAATTTTATTCTCTACATGTCAATAAAACTTCCGTTAAAATATTGTAAGAAACAATTAAAATAAATCTCCTTAACTCAAAATGAGACAAAGTTTTTGCGAACTAGTTCTAGATAAAACAGTCTTAATAAATAAGTTTCTAAAAAATATTAAGTTATTTATTTCTTTTATTTGGCAAGTAGGGAATTGTTTAGATGTCTGTAATAAATAAACTTTAACCTATACATAAATTTTAATAATATTTCGCTGGATGTGAGTAATTCGTTTCTCATCGATTCTGAAAAAATACACTTTTTGAGTTAATACACTATTGTATTAACAGTGCGATATGTTCTATTTCGACACATCCGAAGAACAGAGTCCGATGTGATTATATAACGAAAAAAGAATAAGAACGTTAAGAGAATAATTTCGTTATTCAAACTAAGGCCTGCTGTAAGGTGTTTAGAGAATTTATATATCTTATTTCGTTTCGGAAATATAATATCGAACAACACTCGATCTGACATCCACAGCGAAGAACAACGACCGAAACGTACTATGTCCTGACAACGAGTAGTCTTGCACATAGATCTTTGTTCTACGGATGAGTCGATTTACTTCAGTTGATATAAAAAAAATTGATATAATATGTAACGAACCTATTGAATACAGCGGTTTTCTTATAAAGTTTCGAGGTAAGTTTGTGTTTTTTTCTATTGTAAAAATATTTTACGAATCTAGTTTTCACACCATAGTAACGAGTATATATCCTCAATTTTACTATATATTTGATTCAATACTTTCACTCAATCAACCAAAGCCACTTGAGGTTGTAATAGACTCTTAAGCAAAATCAGCGTAAGTGACTTTTTTTTGGTGACAATATCTCGAAAGTTACCGAAACGCAAATTATGCGTTAGTTATGACAAGAAGAGCAAAGTTTCTACCGCATTACGTGCGTGTTTTGGAAGGAAAGTGCTATATGTCCATCGGAAATTAAACCAAATTTTCCGGACCAAAATCGCGTACTGATCGCTACACGTAACTTGAACGCAGAAGTCGATTTTACGGTCTCAAGTGCGATATGAGGTGCAACCAAAGGGGTGAGGCGTAACTATAGCAACGTAAGCGATGCCTGCGCCATAATTGGTCAGCGATCCTCACGCAGTCGCTCCCCGTCTCCTTTGAAGACCTGTAAACCTGCGCACCGGCCGCCATTTTTTTCAACTTGTCGCGATCAGTGTATCGGTTTTTCCAAACAAACCAAAGTTTCGGGTTCTTTACAGGTTCGCTGACCACGGCTAACTGTAAAGAACACCTGTAAAAGAGTCCTAGACGTTAGTTTGTTTGACAAAATAAATACATCCGCTTGTTCATAGTAATATAAGAAATTACACCGTGTTAAACCGTACACTAAACATTAAGTGATAAGACAATTCGGTGCAAATAATATTTCGAGGGCCTACACAGTGTGACACGGACAGTCCACGCGCGGACGAGCGGACGAAGTATGTCGCGGATGAATTGTCGTTCAGTTCCTCGGGGGTCGTGATCGCGCGTGGAACAGTTCTGGATAAAAATTTAAAAGTGATCATTGCCGCTTATTTACTCGACGCCATGGTAAAAGAAGCTTTAATGCGCACACGATCGTCGCGAAAAGCCTTTCTAAAGAAGAGTTTGTATCTTTGTATTCGGAGTTAGAGGAAGTTTAAAAATTGAAATTTAAAAAGAATAGTTTCTTGAGACAATTGTCGCGGAGATTCCACAGACATAGCTGAAGTGCCTCTTGTTTAACTCTCTCGGTTTCAAACGCAGCCATGACAACGACTCAGGACCGACCGCCGTTGCACTGAATGACTACCTACGTAAGAACCAGTGCACGGCGGCACGCAGGTGGCAAAATGTATTATGCCTATAATACATTTATATTTTACATATATTTTACCACCTGTGACGGACATCCGCGTAGGTCATCCGCGTCGCTCTGTGAAGGCCCTAATACTCATTCCAGCGAGTAAAGACATTGTCACACGTACACTCTAGGACCAACGTTACAATGAGTACCCGGCTTCATTGATAAGAGTTATTAGCTGTCTGTCTTGAAGAACTGTCGTGTGTGAAGATTGGTGTGTTAAAATTTTTGCTGCACTCGCAACGCAAATGGACTATAACCAAAGTGTGTAGTACGTGAGTGCCAATGCCGATTACACGAATGACGATAGTGCGAAGACTTAAATTATAAAAAAAGAGCTTAAATGCGCAATAGTTCATTTGCCCGAATAGTCAGTTGCGCAAATGACGATTGCACGAAGACATATTTGCAAAAGCTGGAAGGCAACTTAATTGTTGCAAGTACACCTTAATAGACTTTTACAAAAATAAACGTATAATTTATTATGAGAGCTTTGCATTGCAAAGAATGGCAACAACTTGCAGCCATGGAAGTCAAATCTGTCTTCGTGCTATCGTCATTCGCGCAAATACACTATCGCGCATTCAAACTTTCGCGTAACTGTCCATTCGCGCAAATGAACTATCGCGTAACCGTCTTCACACTATCGTCATACGCGTAATCGGCATTTGCGCTCATGTAGCACACCCATAACCATATCTTTCCCATCCTCGGTGGGTTAAAAGCTTGGTGAAATCCCGATTGTACGAATTTACAAAATGAACTTTTATGAATTTTTATCAATGAAGAATATTTTATGGGCCACGCCTATACCACGATTCCAACGTCCAACCATTTATTTAAGTTTTGACTTAGGCATGTTTTCGAAGTTCTGTAATTATTGACATACAACCATAGACAAAAAATGCAATGCTTTTTGGACTCTTTTTTTTTTAATTTTAGTGAAGCGACGTTCTCTTTAGCTCCGATATTCATCGAACTAACAGACTATGTAACGAAGATTATTGAACTTGATAAGTTTTGGTACCTGTCTAAAAAAATTATAATGAAATGAAATAAATTATAAGTAATTATAATAAATTCTTATTGTTAATTATATTAAATCGTCGGATTCTTCTTCATATGAACGGAAATTATCACTTATTAACTTTGATTAATTTGTTTATTAATCCTTGAGTACACAAATTGTCAAACGCAACATCACGATCCCTATCAGCAATATCTTCTTTTTTGAACCCGCTCACATTCACGATTAAAACTTCTACATAAATAAAAACGATTGTTATACAAAAAAAAACAATCGGAAACGCATTAGGACATCAATAATAGATTAGAATTCCAGCTGTCAAAAGTTAAATAAATGGTTCAATGGAGTATAATTTTCGTACAATATTTAGAAGCGCAGTTGTAGTTGTAGTTGCACTTTTGCAGTCACAATTATGGAACTAAAAACTGAAATGCTACAGACATGCGGCTGCCGCACCACAGTTGCGCCATTACACCTCTTCATCTTCTTCTTCCTGTCCTTATCCCACTCTAGGTGGGGTCGGCACAACATGCACCTCTTCTACAAGCGTCCAATTGCAGGAATCCTAAAAGCAACGGGAAGATATAATAGTTGCATTATGTGAATGTGGTTCAGATTTCTGGTTATACTGTGCCTTATAGTTACAACATTAAAACTCAAAACTAGAAGTACCAGATTAGCGATAATCAAATTGGTTAAAAACCCAAGAATACGTATAGTTCCTAGTGTGATCAGTCGACAAACCACCAAGAGGAGCGTTAATCAAGTTGTATGGAATTTTTTTTAAGAATGTAATTATTTTTTTTTTGTTCTAAGGAGTTGGGATAATTCCTTTATTTTAAATATACCCCATGTAAAACAAATAGCGCCTAACACATCACA
>NW_020653855.1:2602640-2604025 GCF_003589595.1 Hyposmocoma kahamanoa
TTTAAACTAATAAACTATTTAATTATTATTATTATTATTATTATTATTATGTTTTTAAAAAAAAAAACAATAAATGCGCACTTGACCTCCATCTCAGCTGATGGAAAGTGATGATGTAGTCGACGATGGAGCATGCACACCTAAACAATACCTATTCACATTGAAAATGTCCAAGTAATAACGTTCAAGGAACAAGTCTGCAGGCAGGGAATTCCACTCCATAGCCGTTCGCCATGTAAATGTGGAAGCGAAACGCTTCGAGCGAATCCTTGGAATATCCACAACATGGGGGTGGAACCCCACGCCTAGTCCCCCAATGATGGAAAGGGGAAGGCGGAATCAAATTATGCAATTACATCGCACACTCCGTGATATGTCCTATAGAATGCCGATTAGCAGGCCCCTTTACGGCGGCAACTTTAGCTCCCAAACTAAGATCCCTGTACTATGGGTAGCGAGGTCTTACGTCCTTCAAGTGTGTTATCTCAAAATAACTAATAAAAAATAATAGTACATTACAATAAGCTTATAAAATACGAATGGTACCCATAACTTTAAAAAAATCGGTCTTAAACATCAGATATTTCCAATAATTAAATCCACAGAATAATTAAATTTCAATAATGACATCATTTAGAATGAGTCAGATAGCCTGGACACATAGATTGATATTTTGTAAATAAGATCTGTATTTTTATCATTAGATTGGAATTTTATTTTATTCCCTTTCGATGGCGGCAATAAACAAACATTAATTTGCAATTTTAAATTCCATTTGGCACCAGTGGCACAACAGATTTTTTTTTATCCCGTTTGTCAGCACCTGGTAACATATCGCACTTGACAACTAACATAGTATTATCTGAAAATGGCCTTATGTTAATAATTTATCTCCAAAATTTCGCTGTATTGACGTGTCATTTATTTTGAGATAATAATAATAACGCACACATTCAACATAGCCCCGCACTAGGGAAACCCTGGGTCGCGGGTGCCATGGACACATGCAAAGACAACCACAAATTACACCCAAACTCACGAGAGAAATAAATATAGGCCATACAAATATTTCTCCCGGCCCGGGAATCGAACCTGGGACCTCTGCGTGACAGGCCGGCATGGTAATCGTTCGGCCACGGAGGCAGTTACTATGTTAGTTGTCGTGGGTTTTTTATTTTTTTAGTTTTTTTTTATTTCCATATGGGTTTTTTCCCATTTGTCGCCAGTGGAAACAAACCCAGTGGTGATGACAATATTTGTTATTCTGCTAAAATGTAGTTACAATGGCAGTTGAGTCTCAATAGAGTGTCAGTGGAATAGCAATGGTGGTATTTATTCATTCAATCATTAACTATCGATGTTGCCTACTACGTCGAGTATATATC
>NW_020653855.1:2604035-2619246 GCF_003589595.1 Hyposmocoma kahamanoa
ACCTCGCTCACACACCCCTAATACGAACTTCTGAAGATTCGCCAAAGACCAAGTTTGAGCACCGTAAGTAAGGAAGGGGAGAACGCACACGTCCATGAGCTTCTTTTAAGGGATAACGGTAATTTTCCCTTCATCAGGTCTTTCATTGACCAAAAACTTCTCCAGGCATTTTCCGTGCATTGGGCAACCTCTTTTACTTGTCCTGCCTGTTCGAGAGAGATTATTTGGCCAAGATAAATGTGCTTCTGGACGTACTCAACCCTCATACCTCCCACACTCACTCTGTGTTGCGTACATGCAACTGAGAAGATTTAAAATTAGTAGACTTGAAGCGTAGGTCCAATCAAAGGCAGCCATTACAATGTCTGTGAAAAATTTATGTACAATAACGGGACGCGGACGTAAAAAGAATGACATACTGGGTTAACCTTTACGTTATTTACCAATTTTCCTTGTGTACTACTTCGATAGTTTTTGCATTAATTATCCTTTTACGTATATAATTGTGAACAATGTGTAGTAGTTATTGTGTTAGTTAGGTAGTTTAAGAAAATAACTGTAAGTTGTTAGAGGAGGTGACATCGAGTCATAACCAGAAACGAAATGTCACTTAATTTGTTTGAAAACTATTCTACCAAGTCATTACGGTGACAACTGCGCTCCGATTGGCCAGCCAGCCCGAATTGGAAACAATTAACTTGTATCATGTAACTGCCTCCGTGGCCGAGCGGATACCATGCCCGACTGCCACGCAGAGGTCCCAGGTTCGATTTCCGGGCTGGGAGAAATATTCGTATGACCTACATTTATTTCTCTCGTGAGTTTGGGTGTAATTTGTGGTTGTCTATGTGTGTGTCCATGGCACCCACGACATAGGGTTTCCCTAGTGCGGGGCTATGTTGAGTGTGTGCGTTATTATTATTATCAATTGTTTCACTTCATATCGACCAGTTTAACTTGATTTAATAAACTTTGCTATAATTGACGGAAACTGAAAAATTACATATTTACAATTTAATTACCGATGTAATGTGATTGTTAGGGATATAATCCGTAATACAATAAATACAGTATATTTTTGGAATATACGGAGACGTACACACAGGTCAGTTGTTGGCGCTGTACTATTTCAGCTTTCTAATTTGTGATTGCAGCGCAAACGAGAGTTGATATTTAAAACTGATATAAGGCCCATTTTGTCTGATGAGTTGCCATGGATGGAGGACCCTTATTGTATATACTTACACCTAGAGATAAAATGGATTTAGAAGTATTTTTAGAAATTTAGAATAGAATAGAATAGAATAGAATCGAATCTATTTATTACATAACGCCACAACACAATAATATACAGTAAGAAATTTAAAAAAATGAAAATAAAACAAAACTAAATTAAAACAAACAAAACATAGAATAACAAAAAACTAAATAAAATTAATTAAAAATAAAATCTTAGTAATAAGTAATTAAATTACCACAAAGCCAGTCAACACTAATGTTGTACTAAGTAGATGTCATATGTGCGGCTGTGGCGTATGTAATAGGATCCACTCAGCTAATGTCACCGCCGGGAAAAGGCTGTGACGCTGATTGTCAGTGGACCCTAAAACCAGTGAGTACCGGACGTGTGTGTCGCGTAAAAACTAAAATAAATTACGTATAAATTTCTGTAATGTAGTATGTATTGTTTGTAGTATTTATAATTTTTTTAAATTTATTTATTTTGTTACAGGGTATGATGATCCTTGCGGATATAAAGGACGTAAGTAGACAAAATGTCGCAAACAAACAAACAATCATTTTGAATATAGTACCTATCCAACATATTAGATTTATTTATCTTTCCTTTTTAACAACTTCCGTTATCTTTAATGACTAAGTGTCAAATCATAATCAATAAGGCTTTAGTCGATTACTTTCTGCGAAACGAAGACAATTAATGCATTATTTTCCATTAGCATTAGTTTGATTGGTCTAGAGATTTGTTTTTATTCACACATAAAATAAATTCCTTGTTTATTTTGCCCTTGGGGCGCGTTCCCATTATGTCATGTCGTTTTATTTTGTCGTTGACCGACCGTCATGTGTCTAACTGTTCCCACGAGCAGATCGCGACGACAATTTATCGGTTCACGGCCTTGTCATATTTTTATCATGGCGTTTTATTTACCGTCTGACCACTGTCGTTCTAGCTCTTCCCATTGTCACGACAGTCTGTCGTCGTAATCACAAAAAAATCGTGAGTCACAGTTAATTGTGTTGTACTATACGTGAACAACTTCATTTAAAATATACAAGCCCCGACACTTTAAGCTGCACGATTATAATGTCGTCACGACATGATGGGAACGCGCCCTTACAGGGTATTGTGCCGTACAATAACGACCAATATACAGGCTGCTAACATATTTTTGTATGGGAATGTTTAATTTTAAAATCGTATAATAGTAAATTGAGATGGACCGCACGTTTTTAATTGCTGTTCCACCTGATGGTTCACAATGTTTTTTTACAGTTTAAAATCGTTAGATTTAAAAACTTGGTAACTTATTAGTGATGTAACAGACATCTGCTTCTGCTTCCGCAACTATGGAAGTTCCACGCGCTTTTTCACATCTGTTTACATTTCTACTTCTGCAACTTTTATAACGGATTTTTTAGCGAAAGTTAACAACGTTCGCGACCACAGACATATATTTAGATAGACGCCGCAAGGTACACTTGCGGATGTGAAAAAGCGCGCGGAACTTCCGTAGTTGCGGAAGCAGAAGCAGATGTCTGTTACATCACTAATAAGATACAACGTTTTTAAATCTAACGATTTTAAACTGTAAAAAAGCATTGTGAAGGTACACTTGCGGCGTCTTCGCGTGCCCAATGTAAGTGAAATATACTTAGTTGCCCCTGCTACACTTCAGAACGCGCTCGACCGTTATCGCAGATAACACCAGTCAGTCGAAAACGCGAAAAATGCATAATTGTTCCATTATAAGCTGCAAAAGCACCATAACTGGGGGTAAACGAGTAAACAGGGACGTTTCCTTCCACGGGCAAGTGATTTCGTAATCAGAAGATGCATAATTTATTTTAAGAACAATTATTTTGATTTTGTATGAATTTCGAGAAAACAAATTTTCAAACGAGTGTATGCCTCATGATTTGTAATACACTGCGGCTTTTACTTGGTGCGATATATTTGTGATGCTTTGTTAATACGCCATGAATATTGAACGAACGCACTTTACAATGCATTCAGTTTCGTGGTACGGCCGGTTGTACATAAGCGCAGTATACGTTTCTGGAACTTGCCACTTACATAAACAATATTTAAAAAGTAATTACAACATTTGAAAATAGAACTCTTTGGCTGTAGAATACAGTTTGTTTTATCTGACTGTCACTTGTTTTTACATTGTGGCGTTATTTTAGAAATTGGTTGTCTACATCACCATACAATCCATGGTGGATTTAACTCGTGAAAATTTTCGTAGTATGATTTTCTACGACTTTAAGTGTAATTTAACAGCTCAGCGGAGCTTTGCTCAACTTCAAACTGCTTTTGGCGATGAAGCACCATGCAAGACGACTATTTATAGCTGGTTTGCAGAATTCAAACGTGGTCATCTGAATCTCAGTGACGAATTTCGTGATGGTCGCCCGTCCATTGCTGTGAACAACAAAAACATCGATGCTGTGCGCCGTATCATCAAAACAGACAGGCACATGACATATCATGAGATTCGGGCATCTTTAGGCATAGGCATGAATCAAATACAATCAATACTACACAAACATTTGGGTGTGAAAAAGCTGTGCTCTCGGTGGATCCCACACAATTTGACTGAGGCTCAAAAAACGGATTGCGTCTCTTGGTGCAATGCCATGCTTACCAGATTCAACGAAGGGGCGTCACATTTGGTGTGGGACATAGTACTGTTACTATGTCCTGACGAAGCATGGATTTACAGTTACGATACCAAAACAAAGCAGCAATCGAGCAAATGGGTCTTTCAAAATGAGCCGAAACCAACCAAAGTGGCGCGCGTGCAAAGTGCCTCTAAACGGTGGCTACTGTTGCTTTGGAGAATTGTTGTACCGTGAACAGTGATGGGTACACGACCATTTGTTTGCCGGAAATTTTTGACAAACTCCGTAAAAATAACCGTAAACGCCGTATCATCTCGCACCACGACAGTGCCAGTTCTCACACGGCCAAACAGACAAATTATTTTTTTTAAGTGAACAACGTTGACCTTATGAGCCATCACGCGTACAGCCCCAACCTGGCATCTTGTGCTTTTATTTATTTCCAAAAATTAAGAACCAGTTACGCGGTCAACGAGAATATTTTGAGAAACAATAAATTCATTTCTGACCATTTATAGATTTTGTTCTTATTCATTCCGAAAACTTATAGTGCGCCCCACGTACATTTTTTTGGCCAAATTTAACATTTAGTTATGTATACGTTAGGCAACACTGTACTCGATTCTGATCGATTTTGGAAACAAAGGGACGAAAATTATTATGACCTTAGCAATATTATAAAAATATTGTATAGCTTAACGTTTGGTTTTTTTTTCGCTTTTGTATTATCTATTATCAGTAGTATCTGTAATTTCGATAATTTTTGCAGCACGTTGCCTCGAATGTCCGAATATAGTAAGCAAATAATTACATACATCGCCGGATATGTAGTACGAGTAATACAAAAAAATATAAAATGAGAAGAATGTACAAGTGCGCTGTCTTTACAACAACCTGGAGTTGGTCATACGTATGAGTTCGTTCGTTGCTTTCAAGGAGCCAAAGGTGGTCTAATATATCCCACCTAAGATGCTATCCAAATATGCAGAATAGCAGAGTTAGTAATCCGAAAAATAATAAACAACTCACAAAAGTTTCACACGAGACCGTCATTAAGTAAACCTCTTCTGATTAATAAGATTTTACCATATTTTGTTAGCAGTAACAGTTTCTGTTGTCTTGCCAATCATCAATTTGATCAATGAATTTATAGGAAATGAAACTATTTTTCCGGACTTAAATCGCGTATATTTGTTTTTTCAAACAAACCGACGTTTCGGGCCCTTTACAGTTCCCATGGTGACGGTTGACCGAGGTGGTACAGTCTTCAACCAGTTATGTCTAATATTGATGTAAAGGGCCCGAAACGTCAGTTTGTTTGAAAAAACAAATATACGCGATTTAAATCCGGAAAAATAGTTTCGTTTCCTATGTGTAACAATCGCGAAAACCTAAGAACTCAATGAATTTATGTTATGAAACCAAAAACAAGCAATCTTTGGAACTATTTCCTTGAGATCTTTATAGTAATTTTTAGATTTATTGAAATTCACGATGTTTTAGTACCTGATATTACATTATTTTTTGGGAGCTATTAATACACACATCAAAAGTGCTTAGGGATCAAGTGAATATTTTTGAAATAAAAATTATTTAAGCAATATTTACCAAATCCAGTCTTCCAGGACGACTTCTTACTTTAATGCTTATGTTTTATTTAACCGCTTACCCCTATATTTAATTAAAATAAACTAAAATTGATGTTTTTGCAAATTGTGGGAAAAACCTCAAATTAACGGCGTCAATTAAATGACAAAAAAATGGCGAAAATGATGATTTTGCTCATTTTTATTGTAAAGATAAGAAAATTAATAATCTGTATTTCCACCATTAACACGAATCACACAATTACAGCGATTTGGCATGCTTAAGATGAGTTCATCAAAATCACTTTGAGGAATGGCCGCCCATGTGTTTTGTAACAAGTCAAAGTATTGTTGTAGAGTATGTACGGTATGCATACTCGGCTCAGCTCTTCTTTGAAGCATATCCCATGCGTGCTCAATTGGATTGAGGTCTGGCGATTGAGCAGGCCACGGCAGAACGTTGATACGAGTTTCGGCAAGAATGCGTGTTACGACTCTAGCTGTGTGTGGACGTGCGTTGTCATGCATTAGTTGAAATGAATCACCCAACTGGCCTCGCAAAGGGATGATAACATCTGAAACAATCCTCTCTGAGTAAACTTGAGCATTGAGGTTACCCCTGATTTTTTTTTTTTTTTTTTATTGTGACTCGGCATAATGACTGCACCGCGCCTGATGGAAAGTGCGAATACAGTCCAGAGATGAGAGTAACGGATGGAAAACACAAATATCTTCACTCCGTCACTATCATTTTGCCGGTCTGGCCAAATGCTTCTTCACACTACGTTTGAAGGACCCGATGTTATAGAGGGGAGGGAATACATGCGCCGGGAGTTGGTTCCACAATTTGATGGTTCGGCATAAAAACGAATTGCCAAACTTTTTAGTGCGGGACGGTATTGAACTGACCGTCCAACTGTGGCAACGCAGTCCGGCACGGGTGGTCCGCTGATGGAAAGGAGAGGAAGGGACAAGGTTGAATAACTCTTCAGAGCACTCACCGTGGTACAGGCGATAGAATACGCTAAAAGACGCTATATCTCTGCGAAGCTGTAACGACTCCGCATGCTCAGTTACATGAGGATCGTTGACAACACGGAGGGCGTAGCGCTGCAGTCCATCTAGGGCATCGAGCAAGTACTTGGCAGAGCCGTCCCAAAGGTGCGAACAGTACTCCATGCTGCTTCGGACCTGAGCTTTATACAACAGGTATCGCAGCTCTGGAGTAAAAAATCGGTGCACCTTGTTCAGGATGCCAAGCTTGCGCGACGCGGTACAGATGACGCTCTCGATGTAATCTTTGTTGCTCATGTCCTTCCGGATGCTCATCCCCAGTAGACTGAGCTTGTCCTGCAGCGTCAGCGTTGTACCCTGAAGATGGGGAAGTGGAAGAAATGGGGATTTTTTGGAGCTGAACGCGCATACCTGGGTTTTCTTGGCGTTGAACTCAACCAAGTTTCGGGAGCCCCACGACGATATATGCTCCAAAACATGGTTGAGCTCAGCGACAAGTTTTTCCCGGTTTCTCTCAGAGTCCTCCCGGGTGCTTGACGATTGCTTATAATAGCAACCGTGCACTGTGCTATCATCTGCATAGCAATGAATGTTGCCAAAAGGCAACAAGTCATTGATATGCAGAAGGAACAGCGTGGGCGACAGCACGGAGCCCTGTGGCACCCCAGCATTAACTGTCACGAGTCGCGAAGTGCCTCCGTCAACAAGGACACGCAATCTTCGCTCGCGCAGAAAGCCGGAGATCCACTCACAAAGGCGGCCGGGAAGACCATATGCCGGAAGCTTGGAGAGGAGACCACGGTGCCAGACCCGATCAAAGGCCTTAGCAATATCCAGACTTATCGCTAAGGTTTCGCCCTGTTTGTCGATAGCTTCACCCCAGAGATGCATTAGATACGCTAGAACGTCACCCGTTGATCGGTTCGGCCGAAACCCGTACTGTCGATCATTAAGAATGGAGTGACGTTCCAGGTTTATCTGGATATTTAGAATCCGCTCCATCACTTTGCAGAGCACTGAAGTGACAGCTATTGGGCGATAGTTTGTCGGATCAGACCGATCTCCTTTCTTGGGGATAGGTTGCACGTTGGCCTCCCTCCAAGCTAGGGGCACGTTACCAGATTGGTATGAGAGGCGGTATAAGCGCGTCAGTACGGGAGACAACTCCGCCGCACACCTTTTAAGGACGATAGGAGGTATCCCATCCGGACCATAGGCTTTCCGCACGTCAAGAGTCTGCAATTCCTTGCGGACATCACATTGTCTGATAACTATATCAGGCATTGTGACTCCGCAGTGGGGAATTGACGGCGGTTGCGCATCTTGGTCGTGAATGCGCGAGTTAGCCCCAAAAAGGTCGGCCAATAAATTGGCTTTCTCTTCGGGGCCATAGGCCAAAAATCCATTGGGACACCTCAAAGGCGGCAGCGACGAACGACAAAAATTGGACTGCACGGCTTTGGCCAGGCTCCAGTAGGCACGGCTACCGGTGGGATGGGCTACCAGCTTCTGGCCAATCCGTGAAACGCGCTGGGCATCCGCTCTTATGTAAGCCCTCCTGCAAGACTTGGTTGCTTTGTTATAGGCTGCTTTAAGGGACGCAAGGTTGGGATCCTTTGTTACACGACCCCTGATCCAACCACGATATGCAGCCTGTTTCTCACTAACAGCGTCCATGCATTCGCGATTGAACCACGGGCGTCCTCTGCGATTGGCGATGACACTGGAAGACGGTATGTAGTAATCCATAGCCGTTCCAATCTCATCGACAACAGCATCGGCAGCTGCTGAGGCATCCTTTCCCGCAAAGCAGTGCTGCAACCAAGGGATGGACGTAAAGTAGTCGCGCATACCATCCCAATCCGCCGACGAGTAGTGCCAAATGCGACGAGTGACCTCCTTCAGCTTAGTTGGAGGCATTTGGGAAACCTTACACCCAACCAAACAGTGATCAGAACTTCCCAGGGGGGCGCTGACTGATACTGTATAGTAGGTAGGGTGACTCGCGAGCAGAAGGTCAAGCAAAGAGGGTGCATGATCCGATATGTCTGGAACCCGGGTGGGCTGGGTTACCAGTTGGGTCAAGTCATGCGTGAGAGCGAAAGCGTGGGCAGTTCTTCCTGCATGGTCAGTCTTGAGGGAACTTAACCATGAATCATGGTGAGCATTAAAGTCCCCCAACACGACCATCTCCGCAGATGGGAACTGCGCCTGCGCGTCAAGAGTCGCCTGGCTCAGTTGGTCAAAGAGCCTAGTTGTCTCCGCATCCCCACTGTGGGATCTATATAAGCACGCGAAGACTCTAGCTAAACAACTAGATTCTATGAGCACCCACATAGTGGAAAAGGAGGGGTCCTCCAGGCAGCGCAGACGGCGACAGCACACATCCGAACGAATATATACACATACCCCGGCTTTGGCCTGAAAGTTTTCCTCAAGCGAGTAGCCGGGGTAGTTCAAGTAACTCATATCATTCGGACGGCGGATCTGCGTCTCCGTCAGGAAAAGCAGGGCAGGCCGGGCTGTCTCGAGGTGATGGTGGACAGCTTTGAGGTTGGAGTGGAGTCCGCGGATGTTAGCGAACTCAATAATAAACGCGGTGGGGGGATTAGGCACCGCTGAACGATCTGCATTCTTATGTTGCGCTGTCATGGTGGGTAAGAAGGACGGTAGTGTGAAGAGATGAAGCCTTCGGCACCGCACCGAAGAAGAAAAACGAGGGGAACTGCAATACATGCCATTGATCTTTTGAAGGATAGCCGGCTGACCCGCCGAACGGAAGGGCCCCCGTACCCCCCCGGGATATGCCGCCGGGACCCCATATTCCGGTCACTAACCGGCACGACGACCTACCCCAAGATTATGCGCGGCATGGTGGGGCAGCCTCTAGGGGTAGTTAGTCCCTATTGGGCCCCTGTACTGTACCGCGGGCGGCCAGCGGACAACCGTTTCTACGGGTCTCCCTGGGCGGCAGGTCAACTAGATATCCCTCAACAAGTGACATGGCGAATATCCGCCTCAGTCCTCCCAGATACCGCACCGAAAACTCCACGTGAACTGGATGTACACCAACTGATCCCTGAACGCGATTCGCAAAAGCGTTTCACTGTGGAGGGTTTTCCGCCGTGTGTACTGTGGTCGCTATCCAGTCGGCACAAAGCCTACCACAACGCTAAGCAGATGGACACTTGTGACGCCCTCGGTCGCCTCTTACGACCCCCACGGGCAAGTATGGGGAGGCGACAATGTATTCTTAAGCCGTCGCCCCACGGCCAAAAAATCCAAATAAGATCGGTTCTTCCGCCGATCCAAATACCGGCCCATATCATTATTGTTCCCCCACCATATGGATGAACTTCCTGACAATATCTCAAACGTTCATGACGTCCAGATGTTCTCCAAACTCGAGTACGTCTTGTATCCGGTCTCATACCGAAGCGGGATTCATCCGAAAAGCACACATAGCGCCAATCTTCTTCCTCCCAGTTTCTGTGTTCGCGAGCCCATCGTAAACGGGTCCTGCGATTGCAGGGTGCAATAGGTGGAACTCTGAGCGGCCTTCGGGATCGCAGACCCACTTCACGTAAACGATTTCGGATTGTTTGATCGCTTATTAGCAAGCCTGAGGAGCTGTGGAGCCTCGTAACCAACATCATGGCGGTCATGGTACGATTCCGTCGAGCAGTATTTTGGATATACCGGTCCTGTCTGCGAGTCGTGATGCGAGATCGTCCTCCATGTCGCTCGGCCACGCTGCCCGTCATGCGATAGCGCGTCCAGAGGCGACTTATGACGCTCTGTGTAGTGTTAAGAGTGAAAGCCACAGCACGTTGCCTGGAACCAGCTTCCAACATTCCGACGGCTCGCATCATCACTTCTCGGGTTAAATGATGTCGTCTCTCCATAATAATGTAAATTGTTTCGGTCCCGATGCAGATATTGTAATGATTTTGTCAAAACGCTATATATGTATAACTCATTTTTATACAAAACCACATTGACAATCGATTTTCTTCTTATTATCGAATTTTAAACAATATTCCTAATTTAAATGTTAAAACTCACTAAAAAGTATCAATAGCGATACAAAAAAGTTAATATAATTAACCCTAATTGCAGCAATACTCTTAAACGTACTTGATCCCTAAACACTTTTGATGTGTGTAGTTTGTTATAATTATTAATACAAACATCGGACACTAAAATAAAAATTTCTTCATCCAGCTGCATTCGAACTAGCGCCTTCAAGTGCGAACCAGTACTAGTAGTACAGTACTACTTACGAGCAGCGCCCGTATCCTCGACATATGTTTTGATTATAGTGACCCTCCCTATCAACCTCTTGGTTATACGGGAAGAGCACTATAATCTGTTCAAGCACAGGGACCATTTAAGTTCCAGGTCTTGACGCCGGATCAACCAGTGTACAGGGTTGTAACAGACCGTTGTCACTGACTTCATCATTCTTAAGAGGCTAGTGCCTCGGATGAACCGCCCCGGGTGCACGTACAGGTACCCTCCTTATTTTCCAGATGATGGACTTGAAGAAGATGAGCTTGCCCCTAACGACCGCCGTACCCTGGTCTTACCGGGGACCCCGTAGTCTCCCCGGAACTCCCTATCACTCGGGTCAGTAGATAGGAACTCTACTTACAAGCCAATGTGATAAAAAACGTGTTTTTGATTTATATTTTAAATTGATCCTTCTAAGGCCTTCTCACTCCAGCCGCGTAGGAATTTGTGGCCGAGGGCTATGTGTGACTGGCCTTCCAGTGGTAGTTGTTCCTATCTACTGACCCTAAAGACATGGTTTTCCGGAGAGACTACGGACTCGACGGTAAGACCAGGCTACGGCGGGCGTACGGGCCAAGCCCTCCGCCAGTTATACGCCTTCACGGGCGTCTCTGGCGGACCTGGACTTGGGTATGGAATCGCCGGGGTTTATGATTAGCTGCAGGCACGTTCGTCTGCCCCGGTGGTGTGTGGCCAGGGCGTTCGTCCTGCGCGCAGCTAGCTCGTCTTAGTAGCGGTCTAGTTGAGGGCCTGAGGCGAGGAGGTGAGCGGGACACGTGACAGAGCCACCGACTTAAAGGGCAACCCATTAAGTCGGTGGCTATGTCCGGACATTGTCGCAGGACACTGCCACTTGGCATCTCCGGCAGTAGCTCGGAGAGATAGTAGAGGATGAGCTAGACATCTTCCGGTCCCTCCGGCCGCGTAGGAATTTGGGAACTGGATAGACGTTCATTCAGCATCGGGAAGTAAGCGTGCCTTACAGCTCCGCTACCAACGAGGAGATTTGGTAGTCGGCTTAGAGTCGGTGGCTCAGCGGTGGCTACCGTTAGTCGTGCGGAGCGCCTCCGGTACCTATCTGCAAAGTAGGAAGGTGCAGTACGTGCACCCGGGGCATCTCACCTAAGGCGCTAGGCTTACAGAGAACCGGATGAAGTACGTGCAAACGTGCTAATGCGGGGTTAGGACTTGACTTAGATGGTCCCTGTGCTCGCTCGCTCGCACATGTCATAGTGCCCTTCCCGCATAACCAAGAGGTTGATAGAAAGGGGCACTATAACTTAAGTAGAAAGACATAGGACTGATCCTTCTAAGGGCGCCTTCAAATTAGACGATTATAGAAGCGCTGCGGCGTCACTGTCGCGCTGCAGGCGCGCCACTACTAATTTTTATACAATATATAGATGATTTTGGCTAGTGATGCAATTTGAAAAAAGAAAAACGGTTTTTCACAGTCGAAAGCCTTCTAATCGATTGAGTTCGTAACACTTCTCCATGAGCCGGTTCATCGTGTGGGTACGGTCAGTGTTTGAAGCCTGTTTAATAGGTTGTGCTTCCTCAAGTTTGTGAAATAAAACGAAATAAGACACAAATTGAGATTATTTTACTTCATGAATACTGTAAATATGAATTTCCAATTTAATTATCACTTATCACTCAACAACAATGAATAGTTCGTTGCACTGCACTTACGTAATTTAATCAAATGATGAACTAAACAATGCAAAAAAAAACGGTTATGGGTTTGCAATGTTGATCATTGTTATCGGAGTGCAAAGATTTTTTAAGAAACACCTCATCTGTGTTGTCGAAGTAGCATAGTGACTGAGTAAAATCATGGCGATGTAACATATTGTCGGCGGATTAGCATGTGTCGAAGTTCAGTTTAAGGCTCAATTTATATTGCGGTGCAACGGAACGGAAGCGACGTTTTGTAACGATGTTGTACATAGCATAATTAACTTAATGCTCAATTGTGTAAGGTACAAACTTTTTGGAAGTTTTTGGCTCGTGTCTAGTTTTTACGTTACAAAAAAAATCATTTCCATTCACTTCCGCCGCATTATAAATTGAGCCTTGGAGTCTTTTTTTCATGTTTTTTTCTTCTTGGAAAAAAACAATTTTTTTACTACACTAGTCGTGACACGCGTGCGCCGCAATTACTAAACAAATAATCTCAGTACAGAGTACTAAAAAAAACCGACCTCAAAAGCACGTGGAATTACGTCTATTTGCTAAGCTTTATTAAAATATCCCCTAGTTCGCCACTATACAGGACTTGACACTGGAGATAATAAAAATCGGTTCTCACTACTCGAAGTATATTGAGAGAAAAACGCCTTGAACTGGAGAAATAGTAAACTCAACCATTAAAATAATTGCTCCTAAATTAAAGTTAGGCGCTATTTATAAAAATGAATCTTCATGCGTGAACAGCCACGCTTAGAGGTGGATGATTTTCTTCAAAATGAAATGGGACCACTGTGGAAGTACCCCCTTTCCAACAAAAAAAGAATCATGAAAATCGGTTCACAAATACCGGAGCTATCGCGTAACATACATACAAAAAAAAAGAACATACAGTCGAATTGAGAACCTCCTCCTTTTTTGAAGTCGGTTAAAAATTACTGCAGCGTTCCTACAAGCGCCTAATTTGAAGGCACCTTAAAGCGAATTTTCGACTTTGAATTACTTACTCAATATGTTAGCACCTTATTTAATTAAATTTAATTTCAAAATGTGTTTTTCAGATCTCACTTTCGACGGTTTTAAACCAAAAATTAACTTCTATGAAGACAGTCATGGACAATGCCGCGGCGAATACGTATTTTCTGACACAATAACTTTGCCACTAAGATGCACAGCTATGACGACAGACAAATTGAAATATGTCATAGCCTTAGTAGCAAATGGTAAGTTCCGAGTATTGTATCAAATTTTGTGCAATAATTAGTACCTTTTGGTATAACAGAACCACACGTGATCATACGTCATAAGAGCTTTGGGACCCTTAGACCTTCTACAAGCATCTATCTATCATCTATCTTGTTTAAAGACTTGGGAATATTACCTCAGCCGTGTATGTATATTTTTGAAGTCGCCTGGTTTGTTTAACAAACCCTAGATATCTTTAAAAAAGAAGAGATATCCATAGTAGACGTATAAGGAATCCAAATAGACTTTTTAAATAATGTACACAGAGTATCCTACTATAAAAATCAATGCAATGGTATATGTGTAATGGTATATAATGCTCAACCAAACGACATTAAAATGTTACCAAATAGTTTGTTTAAAAACAGATTGAATGCATGGCTTAAAGACAAAAATGATTATACACTGACCGATTTCTTGAATAAACATTGACATATAAATTACTACTGATATTATAATATTATGTAATTGTTTGACTTTCATAATTTTTGTTATTGATTTAATTAACTATGTATTGAAACAAAATATGTCTTTAATTATGTTTTGTGTATGTCTACTGACATTATTTGTAATCTAATCAATTAATTCCAATCACTATAAATATAATTTGCCAGATGTGGTAAAATATGAGCTCCATCTCTCGACTGTGTTCCATCTCTTGCTCACCATATTTTAAGCAAATAAATTTTCATACCATTTCATTTCACAAGTGCCTCTACTGCTACGAAAACCTTTTGTAGACTGTAGACTGTTGCTTATATTGGTGGCGGAGCTGTAAGGCACGCTCACTTCCCGGCGCCGAAAAATGGCGTTTCTCCAGTTGCCAAAGTACGCACAACTTCAGCGGTGGCAACCGTTAGTTCCGCAGAGCGCGACGGCAAGTGAGCGTGCCTGCAGCTCCTGTATCTATTTGGAAAATATGGAGGGTGCTGTACGTGCACTAGACCTACAGAGAATCGGATGAAGTCCGTGCAAACGGACTGATCTGAGGTTAGGACCTGTGCGGGCTTGGCCGCACAGATCATAGTTTCCCGCATAACTAACATAACATAACCGGTGTCTCCGGAAGACCAGCGTTGGGGTGTTGCAATATGCCTCGACTAATGCTGAGTAGACGTCGGTTTAGCGTTATACTTATATCTAGGCTTAAGAATGTAAAATTTGTAAATTGTAATATGGCATTATGACGCTAATAAACAATTTTTCTTTCTTTCTTTCTTTCTAACTAAGAGGTTGATAGGGGCACTATAAACGTCTACGTGCGAGTCAAGGTGAAGATTTTTGTAATTGTTATTATTATTATATCAATAAGTGTAGAGCCAAACCCTACCTTTCTAAGAATTTCTAATTATAGGAAATGAAACTATTTTTCCGGATTTAAATCGCGTATATTTGTTTTTTCAAACAAACCGACGTTTCGGGCCCTTTACAGGTCCCATGGTCACGGTTGACTGAGGTGGTACAGTCTTCAACCAGTTATGTCTAATATTAATGCAAACCACCCTATTTTTTCACTA
>NW_020653855.1:2624246-2642562 GCF_003589595.1 Hyposmocoma kahamanoa
TAGTGAAAAAATAGGGTGGTTTGCATTAATATTAGACATAACTGGTTAAAGACTGTACCACCTCAGTCAACCGTGACCATGGGACCTGTAAAGGGCCCGAAACGTCGGTTAGTTTGAAAAAACAAATATACGCGATTTAAATCCGGAAAAATAGTTTCATTTCCTATGTGTAACAATCGCGAAAACCTAAGAACTCGAATTTCTAATTAATTTGTTAAATTTTAATGTTTCAGGACGGAAGCATGACGTATTGTTTTCTAAGAAAAAAAAAATCGAAAAGAATGTTACAATCACGAAGAGAGATGACGGAAAAGAAATCATATGCTCATGTAAGAAAAACGATGATGTGTATACATTAGGTACAATCACGGTTACGCTTAAATATGTGGAGCCTACAACGACCACAACAACGATTACGAGTACAGGTAAGCCAAAATGATAACGGAGAAAAATGCTCTAACAATATTAATATAAATTTTGATGGCATGATTAGCATTAAGACTAAGGCCTTCAGTCTCCCTGCATACCCGCGTCCTGAGATAACAAATCAAGACAAAGTGCTGCCTCGAATATCTCGGAACAGACATTGCATAATTTGATTCCGCCTACCCCTTTCCATCAACGGGGGACTAGACGTGGGCGGGGGTTCCACTCCCATGTTGTGGATATTACCCGGATTCGCACGAAGTGTTTTGTTTCCACATTTGTATGGCGAGCGGCTCGGGAGTGGAATTCCCTGCCTGCAGACTTGTTCCCCGAACGCTATAACTTGGACCTTTTCAAGGCGAGAGTGAATAGGCATGTGACGGTGTGACCTACTTTCACCGTCATCTCTCCTTTTTGTATCGCCTCTCTCCTCTTGTATCCTATCATTTTTTTATTTTACATGTATTTAAATTTTAAATTTGAATTGTTCCATCTTCCTTCACTTTCTCATTTTGTTTGTTTTCGTACCACTCACTCCCTAATCGACCGCCACAACAGTCGGAGCTGTTTCAAATTCCATTTACTAAAATCTTATTTTTGATTATTTACCAAGTTATAATACAAAACATATAATACAACAGTCGGAGCAAAAGAATTATCAAAAATTTGCTGCAATAGTTTTTCGACCAAAAATGAAGCCATAAACCCGGATGTAATGGTGCCGCCATTGAAACCCTGGCTATTACACGAATATAAAGATTTGTACAGACGCTTTTTGGTGCTTTCTGGCACTTTTCAGGCATTATTTAGGTGTGAATGCTACATCCTCGACCTCATCGTCACTTACCACCAGGTGACATGGAGGTCAAATGCGCACTTGTTTGTCACATAACAAAAACGAAAAGACTATTTCAAAAGTAGGTTTCCATATTTACAGGGAGATTATAGGATTATATTACCTATAGGCAGAGGTCGCGTTCTCATTATGTCGTAACGACAGATAGTCGTGCAGTTTAAAGTGTCGTGGCTTGTATAATTAAATGAAGTTGTTCACATGTAGTACAACACGATTAACTGTCGTTCACGACTTGTTTAACGTTACGACGTCAGACTTTCGAGACAGTGGGATGAGCTAGAACGACAGTCGTAAATAAAAGGTCACGATAAAAATGTGAGGACAAATATTCGCAGCGGTAACCTATCACATACTCGATTTCTTTTTCGAAATAACGTTTGTTCGAATTTTCATTACGCTGAAAACCGAATTATAATGCAACCGTTGTTCTTTCAGGAAATGTTGGATGTTTATCGCAAAGACGGGATAAGGTTCGGTTAGATTAGATTAAGTTAGGTTTAAAAGAAAAAATATTTTCCTCTCAAAATTACTATCGAGGTTATGAAAATTCGAGCAAACGCTATTTCTGAAAAATGTCATATCGAACTACTGATAGGCAACCATTCGCAGCTACTATTGTCGTCACGTTTTATTCATCGTTGTCTGCACGTGCACCTATAACGTTACGGCTTTATTTCCTTGTTTTTTTTTTTACAATTAGGACGCCTGCAAATTAGACAGATCGACTCAGCCGTAGAACAAAGATCTATGTGCAAAATTACTTGTTCTCAGGACATAGTACATTTCGTTCGTTATTTTGCGCTGTGGATGTTAAGATCGACCGTTCTTCGATGTTATGTTTCCGAAACGAAATAAGGTATATAAATATTTAAAACACCTTTACATAGGCCTTAGTTTCAATAACAAAATTATTCTCGCAACGTACTTATTCCCTTTTCGCTATATAATCACATCGGACTTTGTTCTACGGATGAATCGAGATGCTTGTAGAAGAGCTGCGTAGCAGCCGCGCCACTACTAATTTTCATACAATATTTAGTAGCACTGTTAAAGCGCTAATATTCGCGTGAAAAAGAAAATCATTTGTGCGATACATTTACTAGGTTTGCGGTGTAGCAAATTAATTTAAATTAAATTAATTTACTTCAGTTTTTAACCGACTTTAAAAAAGGAGGACGTTTTCAATTCGTGTGTTTTTTTTGTATGTTTAGTACGCTATTAATCCGATATTTGTGAACCGATTTCGATGATTCTTATTTTGTTGGAAAGGGGGTACCTCGATAGTGCTCCCGTACAAATTTGAAGAATTTATTCCACCTCTAAGTGTGGCATATTAAGGGATGAATCCGGTTTATTGGATTTCACCCACTAACTTTTAACCACTAAGTCTAATTCCACAAACTTTTGTGGTCTATTGAAAAAAAAATGTCGTAATGACAATTATTATTATCAAGTTTCGTTCTGCCGAATTTCCTAAGTCGGTTTCCTACATTTAATATGGTTAGATTTATATTAGTGTGTCGCAATATGACATGATGGCTTATTTGGTGTTGTACCAGTTGGTGTGTGTGTGAAACCAATACCGTTCTGACGCGTCACGACACGACACGACACGTCAGACAAATGTAAACCCGGCTTTAGTTCGTATGTTAAGACACCCCTTCGTCTCTGTTTATGTTTTGGGTAGATCGAAAATTTTAAGGTCCATCGTACTTTTTTTTAAGTTAAAGAGAAATACTACGTACTATCTATTTAACAAATAATATTTATAACAGTAAATGTGACAAAAACGGATATTTTTAAAATCTAATTTTATTTAGAAGACAAGTTTTTGTAATACATATTTCGTACACCACCAAATACTGTCGTTACTCAAAAATGTACTGAGTGGAACCAATAAATTTATATTCTCATTTATAAGTGGATAACTAATTATTATGAACAAATAAAAATAAGCCTCTTATTTTTATTAAGAAACACTCAATATTTTTTTTATTTCCAAACAAATAAAATAAAGTAAAAATGGCTTTATTTAACATGTGCATGCAAAATAAATTGGAAAGAATTAGGGAAAATTACATAAATCCTTCGTAAATACAAAAAAAAATTAAAACAAAGAAAAAGAAAAAAAATGTCTATGTCAAAAAGGCTAAGCACCTGAGAACTATGCAAATGAAGTAGCCCGAGCTGATATTCCGGCCATCATAAAATAGAACACTAGAACAATTTTGAGTTACGACAGTTTTTGGTCTCATATGCGATTTTATTGCTTCATCATCATCACTACCAAAAACAATTATAGTTTTGTTCTAATTGGAGTGATACAGATATTTGTGCACAGGATGTGCTAAAAAGACAAAGAAACGAGGTAAGTACCTATAGAATTAATTATATTTTTTTCTTTTATTACGCCTGGGGGATGACCGACGATCTCAGAACAATTAATTGCAAACAGATTTTCATCGCAAATAACAAATTTTCATATCACCCTTCGTTCGTTATTCATAAGTTAACGAGTGGTGTGCGAATTGATGATGTCAAAACTGACATGTCCAAGATGAGTGCGGTTCATTCAATATAACTACAGATGGCATATTTTTCGTCAAAATTAATAAATAATAAGTGCTAATAATAATAATAAATAATAATAATAAATAATAAACTAATAATAAATAAAAATAATAAATGCTTATTAACAAATCCATACGTGACAAAAATTTTGAGTTAGAATTAAAAATTGTTAACAAATTATTACATACAATAAATACGATTACTTATTAATAACTGATATCCAATGACGCAGTATGGACGAGTCGTAACTAGAAGTTATAGCATCTATAATGCTATTAGTACTGTCTAGCAGTCTCTGTCTAAAGTTCAGCTCACACTGGCGCAGAGTCGAAGCGTCGCGTCGCGTCGTGTCCTGTTTTTAACTACAACGCGGCGAAGCGCGTCGTCACTCGCATTAGCGCACCCGGATCACAGTGTGGTCGGCATCCGACGTGTCACTGCGCGCAAGGAACCGCTGGACTTTAACCAAGCGATTCCATATTTGTATAACACAAACAATGGGAAAATAGAGATGAATATGCTATAGGCGAAAAACATGAGGCGTCGCGACGCTTCGACTCTGCGCCAGTGTCAGTTCAGCCTAAGAGAAGAAACCCTCTTTCTATGCACAGCAGCACACCCGTCTCATACGTGCTAACAAAAACATTTCAGATGCACTACAGTATCTCGGCAATTCAAACACGGTCCTAAATATGTCATTATATTGAACGCGGATGGCATTGTGCTTGCTTGATACAGGTAACCCACAGACTATAAGTATATAGTATCTGACAGTACGACTTTATTACTTTGACCTGCTCTGCACAGCATGCAAATCTCCTGGCCAAAATAACGGAATTTATCTTCGGAGAGGTTATGCCGAACTTCTACCAGTTAAAACCCCACGCTTGCCTTCTCGGGTGTTGTAGTGGGAAGGATCCGGGATCGGCTTTGCATACCGGAACCCTCCCAGCACCTGGAAGGAGCTACGTCCTCCTCCCCCACCTCACGACGAAGCGGGCCACACCGCCCTGTCGTCCTCGTCGCGGTTTCCAAACTTACTGGCGAACGGAGTCCCCGCTCCAATCGCCCGCAGCCACGAAGGTACGCTGCCATCGAGCGAGATCGGTCCTCTCGACGTTCGGCGACCTTCTGGAGCAGCACCGCTTCATAGAAGGAGACCACTGCCTCATCGGACTCTTGATCCGCCAGCATAGCCACTACTATGCCTGGCGGAGAGAGATCTCGCCCGATCCAGGCAACCAGGGTGTTCCGCTCAGAAGCCCACGTGGGGCACTCCTCAAGCGTGTGCCGCTCCCTGTTCCCCGTGTAAACGCTCTTTGTTCCCCCGAGGAGAGTGGTATGCGTAACGCATTTCCCAACGTAAAAAAGGCTAAGTTATACAGGAGAGAATATTTCTCAAAAATAGTTGTAAGAATATTACTGGAAGAATGGTGAATTGAACTTTGCTTGGCGTATGGATTGTTTTTTGCTAAACTATTGAGTGTTTTTACGCGTGGAAAACATTTGCTATTTTGTAGAGTACTGTAGACTTGGACGTACCTCGTGTAGCGTAGTGTGAGGTACTAATATGAATATAAACTGGGATAATTACTTGGTTTATTGTACTTTTTTACATATTTTCTTACTCAGGTTACATCTCGAACTCTCAAGACGTTCTATTCTTTTTAAACTCCTATTTCAAAACACATTCTAAATATAAAACTATATTCACTAACTATATTCAGCCAGTAATTCTACTCATAGAGACTCAGTGCCCATTGGGGTTGATTTGAACAAACCAAGGATGGCAGCCTTGAAAACGTTTAGTTTAGTTTAGATTAAGATTAGCGTCCTCTGATAATATTTTTATAACAAGAGATTTTATTTATTTTTTTTAGTTATTTTTATTCTGTTTTATACTACTACTCCTGTGATTTTATAATTAATTACTTAAGAAGTAAAGTTTTTATTTATTTTTATATTGCAGTTAATAATTTCAACATTCACTGACTTTCGATTCCGTCCAAACTTTTATTGTATATAGTCCTGTGATTAAAGATTTAATTAAACAGATAGATATATTAAAGATTTTTGATAACGAATTTAATAAAAAATATTTGCTATAAATAAGTAATTTTAATTCAAAACGAGTTTAGACCATTTGAGATCATTCATAAAAATAGGAATTCTGACAGTTTTATAAACTTTTTGATCGTACTTATTATGAATGATTATAGTCAAATAATAGGTCTGACTACTACAGCAAACAAAACAAATAAACAATAATGATTTTACAACCAGATAGCCTGTGTGCATCCTCTCCAAAACGTTGTCAGTAGTAATTTTTATCCGTCCACGAAATTTTCAACATTTTTCGATAGAATCGAAGCGTGGACGTCAGAAATAACACTTACCTACGTAATTGATTAGTTTAGTTCACATTGAAATTGGCATATATATTTAAATGATGTTTTTAAACTTAAAAAAGTAGCGGTCTAAAAGCGGTAAATCTAAACGGTTATCTTTTTTAATTATTGATCCTCTTTCTGTGAGATATAAAATAAATTAAATCGATTGATAATACGTATAGTAATATATTTTAATCTATTCTGCAAAATAAATTTGATAATTTTATTTCGGGCCTCAAAACTAAGACAAATGAGCATTATAAATAAAATTCGGATACTTATTTTTAGAACTAAGTAATTGTTGCTTATATGTATACTAATATTGACATCATTATAATATCACAGCAAATTGGCTTCTGGCACTTGCCGGCCGCCGCTGCGACACGCTCGCTTCGCTCGCTCGACTCGTTCTGCTTTTTTTTATATACTAACCTAACCTACTGAATGGAAGGCGCAATCAAGCAACCAAGATTTATTAGGAAATTAATATCAAAAGATATATTGGTTATAAATGTCATCAATCGTTAAAAGAAAAGGCCAAAGATAAAAAAGAGGATGAAATATTATTTTTGAATTCCAAATATTAATTTAGTATGTTTACACATAATAATAGTGTAACCTTGAATGCAGTTCATTTATAATTTTATCTGTAGATATGATATAGATGGAACAGTAATTAATATAATTATATCAAACATAAAAAGAGTATAGTTTATTTTAAAAAGTGCACATTTACAGTAGATCAACTGTTTCTTTGAGGATCAAATGATATTATCCCATTAAAATTGTACTAACAATATTAAAATTATCGCTTGATTCAACCATCATGTCATCAAAATTTGCTTTCTTGTTTTTTTTCTAAATAATTATAATTTTGAATGATCATTAGGAAATGAATAAAGTGACAGAATAATAAAAAGATTTTGTTTTCAGGTTTAATTCCTGTACAAAGCGTCTTTGAAAAAAAAATAACAAAACGCAGCGCAGAAGGTCAGTAATACATATAGATTTTTTTATATTTTTTTTCTCTACGTTGTTTTTTGTATCTGAGAAAGACGAGGCAGGTTTTTACATAAACTTAGTGTTAAGTAATGGAACACAAATTATGAATATTTGTTAACATTTTTCGGTACATTTTCACTTTTTTCTGATAATTATTTAAATAAATTTTTCGTACAATTGCCAAACACACATGCCGCGCGAGTGGCATTTCACTTTCCCAACGCCGAATTAACAATTGCAGCGGTCTACATACATCGTAGCTTGGTACTTTATCAAAAAGAAATTGTCACTTTATAACTTAGAAGCACATTTCACGACGCCATTCGCCACGGGTATGGACGGTTATGAGGCTGTCCACCTTCCGTGACCGACCAGCGGAATGGTAGGGCAGCTCCAGCAAGTAAACCTTGTCGCTTGGCCTGATCAACCTTGCTTCGAGTATTGCTGAACCTAATCAGATAATTAAGGACACTCTGTACACTAAGCGGTGGTAGCGTACGCATACACATACCCAATGCCCGTAAAACGTGGCCTAGTACCTCTGGGGAAAGGTTGCAATCGTGTCTGCGGAGTCTGGCCAACTTCGCAAACACGTTGTGGCAAACACCATAATTGGAGCGCTATGTGACCTCTCGGTGTGGGATGCATTCGATTGGTCTCACATGCACCGGACTTGATCAACCCTTGCAGCGGTCTATACACATCATAGCTTGGTGCTTTATCAAAAAGAAATTGTCACTTTATAACTTAGTAGCATATTTCACGACCCCATTCACCACGGATATGGACGGTTGCTCGCGGTAGCCACAGCGTCTGCGAGGTAGTAGGCGAGTAGCACCACCAAACACGCGGTCACTGGGGATCTGTTCGCTGGCGACGCATTTCTTCACGTTTTTTTAACTCATAATAAAAACAATTAATAATCTCTTTCCTAATGCACCCAGAATCTTTTAGGCCTTCGTTTAATTCTTCAATGAAGTATAACGCGTTAGCTAATTTCTGACGATCTCGGTCGATCGTAAGTTACCACGCAACTTGCGATCATCTCTCGCCAAGTTTACATTCCGTTCCGAAACTGCGGCGGCTACGTGACTGCACAAACCTGCGGTGTCGTGAGTATTAAAATAAAAGAGCTTTGTGAGTTCTTACAAAGCGCAAATCCGATCTTGCATGGAGTATTGCAGTTACCCGTGACATGGCTCTGTGAAGTATCAACTTGAGGCTATTGTCTCGGTTCATTCCATTCGGCGCGATGTTGCCAGTCTTTTTTTTATACTAAGTAGGCAGCAAACAAGCATACGGCCCGCCTGATGAAAAGCGGTCACCGTTACCTATGAACGCTGGCAACACCAGGGGCGTCACGAGCGCGTTGCAAACCCTTTAGGACCCTTATCAAACCCCTTTTGAAGGACTCCATGCTGTATTCCTGTGGGAACACTCTGACAGTCCAACCCAATTGTACGTGTGAGGAAAGTCCTCTGAAACCGTACAGTACGAGATCGACTCGGTTCCAGAGTGTGAGGATGGACTTCTTGCCGGTGGCGAGCGGTGCGTTGATAAAATGTTGCTTTTGGCATCACGTCAGTCTTTCTTGGGAACATTGGTCATTGTACAAGCGATAGACATTGTTTCAATATCGCCTGTAAGCACTGGATCGTCAACAGTTCTCATTGCTCGTCTTTGAACCACGTTAAAGCGCCCAAGCTGGCGTCCGGGAGCCCCCGCCCAAAGATGGCAGCAGTATTCCATTTAAGGACGGACTTGTGACTTATAAAGTAGCAATCTCTGCTCCGATGTGAAATACTGCTTAGCCCCGTTGAGCACACTGAGCTTTTTGGACGCCAGCTTGACTTTGCCATCAAAGTGACTCCGAAACTGAACGTCACAAGAGATGTCGACACCAAGAATCCCGATGCTCTCCGAGATATTTAATGGATTATTCGGGAACTGAATGTCTGTCTGTCGGTTTTTTACTGAAGAGTAATGAGTGCGCCAATTAGCTTCATCAGCTCATGCTCTCTTTTACCTTTGGACTTCCAGATGTATGGCGGAATATCGTCCCCACTTGGCCGGTATTCCCTTCAGAATGACAACACTTTTCTTTTTTGCAGATGAAACGAAAAAAGCGAATTTAATAAAAATATCATTCCTAAGAACGACGAGTGCCGTCCAATGTAAGAGCCAAAAACTATATGCATGCACTGAAAGCACGTATTGTGTAATGAACACCACAGGAATGACAATAAACTACGCCTGGTAATGACCTATACTTCTTTTCTTACACATACCAAAAGTATTTTCCTTGCACTTGTTGACCACCGCTGTGACCGACCGAATAGACTGTGGGCACTGGATGAGATCCCAGGGTCGAATCCCGGTAGACACGAACTAAGGGCCATCCATTCCTGGCAACTTATCAGGCAAAAGGCTCGTTTGCGCTGAAATCACAAATTAGAAAGCTGAAATAGTACAGCGCCAACGACTGACCTGTATGTACGTCTCCGTATATTCCAAAAATATTCCGTATTTATTGTAATAAAGATAATATCCCTAACTATGGGGGGCAATTCCATTCGGTGTGGGAAAAACAACAAAATATCTAATTACAAAACAAACGGAATCATGTTTCATCGGGAATTAAATATTAAATATATGTAATTTTTCAATTATCGTCCATTATAGCATAGCTCAAGTTAAACTGGTCGATTTTAAGTGAAACAATTGACGGGTGGCCAATCGGAGCGCAGTTGTCAGCGTAATGATTTGGCAGAATAGTGTTCAAACAAATTAAATGATATTTCGTCTCTATTTCTGGTTATATACCCAATGGGCCCAGGCAATTGGTGTCACTGTATAGCACATAGATAATATTTTATTTCTTCTTTATGTCATAGTTACGCACCTACCTTATTTCTTTTTTGTCTAAAAATAAAATATGCGTATAATAGTTTTTTTTTTTCAGGTGCTCTCTATTGAATAATGGGAGCAAATTGAATAATAACTTTACATTAGAAGTGACGAATAATATGGCATACGTAAGTTATACATGATTTTTTAAATATATATATTTTTAATTCCTTAAGATAGTAACATAATTTAATAATTTAATTAATTTAATTATTAATACAAAGATCGAACACAGAGAAGAATTCATTCGATCTGGCTGGATTCGTATCAACGAATCTTTCTATGTGCGACTTTTTCGCCGTAACGCCATCTGTGAGAAATCTATGAAAGTTTTTCTTTACTCCTTTATGTGTGGAATGTGGAAGCGAAACGCTTAGTACGAATCCGGGGAATATCCACAACATAGGGGTGGAACCCCCGCCCACGTCTAGTCTCCCGTTGATGAAAAGGGGAAGGCGGAATCAAATTATGCAATTCCATCGCACACTCTCCGTGATATATCTTGTAGAATACCGATAAGCTGGCAACTCTACGGCGGTGCTCAAGGCTCTGCAGCTTCACCTCTACTAGTTCCGAGTCACGTATAAGCCTCTTAGCACGCTTGTCTATTGAATCTAAGGTGGCCAGTTGGTATTTAGCAGAGCCATCCATAAGTGGCAGCAGTACTCCATACACGACCGTACTTGTGCTTGGTACAGCTGAAGCAACTGTCCCGGTGTGAAGTATCGCCTCACCTTGGAAAGGATGCCAAGCTTCTTGGCTGCATTTTTGACCATGGATTCAATGTAACTGCCGAAGTTCAGATTGGCCGACAGATCCATTCCAAGTAGGTGAAGACGGTCGGCTATCGGTATGGACATCACAGAAGACGGTAAGAATGTAACAGATACATCACTCTCATACAAAATCGAAAATACGTACGCTATAACAGCCTACTAATTCTGACTAATGACACCAAGAGCTCATTAAGAGGAAAAAGGAACCTAAGCACGCGCTCAGAGCGATGAAAATAACGTTAACACCGTGTGCAGTCGTGAGAAGCCGAATGCTCATAAATGAAAGACTTGTATGAGCGCTTGTGCCGACGTCGGTATACTCAGCGGTAGGCACTTATCGCGTAACCTTGAGTGAGTGACAGAGCCCTGCCAGTAAGCATAAATAAAATAATAATGTGACAACACTGCGCTCCGCACGACGTGTAGACATTGATGCGCCGAACAGGCGGGAGTTGCCCTACTTGTCTTAATAAATTATGATTTATTGCTAAGTTTTCAGGACTATAAAACGTTCGTAGATTCTAAAAAACTACAGCCATAGGAAAAAAACTAATCCCTCATATTAATAAGGAACAAAAGTTGTTGTTTATGATGAAATATATATATAATACGCAGAAATATATTACTCACAAGTAATATATTTCTGCGAGGCTGTGGGCAGCTCCACAAAACTTGTCTACATTGGCCGTTTGTATTGGTCTTCTTCGAACTTGTCGGACGTCTAGATTAGAGCTTGCAGAACCGGTCCGATCCCTAAAATTTTGATTCTGGTGCTGCGCCCAGCACAGTACCGGTACTACCGGAATTCCCGGTACTTCTTGAAAAGCTTAAAGTATAACAAGTAAATATGCTTTTTCCGGGCTATTCAATAATTTCATATACCGTAATAATAATACTGTAAATATAAAGACAATCTTCATTCAAAATAAAGCTTCATTCAAAATATCTATTGGAGGTACAAATTACTACTAAAATTAACGTAAGAGTCTATACTAACTCAAATGGCTTTGGTTGATTCCGCATAACGGTGACAGTGTTGAATCTTTGGAAAAAATATTTAGTAAAATTGAGGATTGTGCACTGATTACTATATGATGTGAAAACACAATTCGTAAAAATTTTCACGATAGAAAGAAAAACACAACTAACCTCGAAATTTTATAAGAAAACCGCTGTATTCAGGTACTTTACATATACCAATGATTCAGTTTTATATCAACTGAACTAAATATGACACGTGTACTATACGATATACATTTTTCAAATAGCTTTAATTTCGTTTGTTTAAAAAAAATCTGACATAAAGCCAGTGTAAGTACGGGAAAACTTTGAATTCCAGCTGAGGTAGCATCGACTCTTAAATAATAAGTTTATTGCCAGTAGCTGGTTGTGAGTGAGTTCGTCCATTTACTTACTTATTTCTGCCACCAAGCAGTAATGTGAGCATTACTGCGTTCCGGTTTTGAAGGGTAAGGATGCTGTTGTAATAACAGCCACATGAGACGTATCAACTTATGTCTCAGGGTGACGGACGCAGTGGCAGTGCTCATAACATTTTTGCTATTTAAAGCTCTGAATGGCACTGCAACTGTTAAGGATAGGCGTGTCGCTCTTTACCAGGCGCACGACTTGTTGGTCGTCACTTGGCATTATCAAAAAAAAGTTTAAGTGGCATTATAAAGACAGTAACGAGCGCCAACAGGCGCTATTACTCATAGCTCGATAGATAGTTACTTGCTGTATTCGGGAGTACAGGGAATCTATAATCGCGGTACCGGGACTGATTGTATCTCGCCAGTATCGAAATTTCCCGGTATTTCCGGAATTCCCGGGGGCAAGCCCTAGTCTAAATAGGCGGTAGCACTAGCCGTGCATCTGTTTGCCTACGCTCGCGTTAGCCTAGACTCCACAAACATATATGCTGGCTTTACAAATAACACTGCAACAAAATAACCCTACCTATGAATGTCCGATATTTTGTTTTTAGATATTAACAAGAAAAGAATATGAAGGTAGATGGAACTGTTCATTCTTAGTACTCAAACAGCTTAGTACTCAAGTCTTCGCCAATCAGCGTTATTTATACAAAAATGAAACATACGTAATAACTACCTGCATTTTTAACGTTGATGTTTTAACCAAACCATCGAATTCAACCGCAGCAGCGACAAGTGAGTATTTTGCATTCGGCCACAAGTCAAATTATTAAATATTTTTTAACTGACTGGTTGCCTATCAGAAGTCCGAAATGACATTTTCCAGAAATAACTTTTGCTCGAATTTTCATAATTTCGAAAGTAATTTTGAGAGGAAAATGTTTTTTCTTTTAAACCTAACTTAACCTAACCGAACCTAATCGTGTCTTTGCGATAAACATCCAACTTATCCTGAAAGAACAACGGTTTCGTTATAATTCTGTTTTCGCGGTAATGAAAATTCGAACCAACGTTATTTCGGAAAAAATAAATTCGAGTTTGTGATAGGTTACCTTCAGGCATTTATGAATCGATTTTCATGATTCTTTTTTTATAGAAAAGAGGGTACATCGGTAGGAATCTCATTTAAATTTAAAGTAATATGTAATAAAAAAATATTCCACCTCTAAGGGTGGCAAACTAGGGGATGAATCTGGTGGTCGGTTTTTTTGGTACTCTGTACTGAGATTATTTCTAAACTTGTTATCGCGAAAGCAACGAAGTAAAATTTAGATGGACCTGAGCGTACTAGAATAGCGTAAAAATAGCATCAAACCTCGCCTTAAGACGAGAGAAACTATAACTGCCTGGCTGGACCTCAAGACTGCTAATTTTAAACCATCTCAGTTATGTATCGATAATAATAATAAGTCTAAAATAGATAATAATAATAATAATAATAATTATAGATAGATACACGCCATACTGCATTTACTGGACTTCGGTCCGTAAATGCGTTTTAAGCCAGCTAACAAGCCGAGAAGAATAAAGCAAATAATAATAATAATAATAACTTGACTTAGGTCCGTAAATGTGGTTCAAATCAGCTAACAAGCTGAGAAGAATAAAGTAAATAATAACGCACCACTCAACACAGCCCTGCACTAGTGAAACCCTGAGTCGCGGGTGCCATGGACACAGATAGACAACCACAAATTACACCCAAACTCCGAGAGAAATAAATATAGGCCATACAAATATTTCTCCCGGCCCGGGAATCGAACCTGGGACCTCTGTGCAGTCCAGCACGATAACAGTTCGGCCACTGAGGCAATTATAGAACGCCAACATCGAATATATAACCAGAAATAGAGACGAAATAGGAGCCATCTCATCAAGCAAATGGGCCTTATATCACTTTTAAATATCAACTCTCATTTGCGCTGAATGGATGACACGAAACGCTTGCTATAATGGACGAAAATTGAAAAATTACATATTTCATATTTAATTACCGATGAAATGTGATTCCGTTTGTTTTGTAATTAGATGTTTTGCTGTTTTTCCTACACCACCGAATGGAACAGTCCCCCATTGTTAGAGATATTATCTTTATTACAATAAACACAGTACATTTTTGGAATATACGGAGACGTACACACTGGTCAGTTGTTGGCGCTGTATTATTCCAGCTTTTTAATTTGTGATATCAGCGCAAACGAGAGTTGATATTTAAAAGTTATATAAGGCCCATTTGCCTGATGAGTTGCCAGTTGGGTGGATCTTATTTCATCTCTATTTCTGGTTATACACTCGTTGCTATTGCAAGGGCTAACTGATTAAAAGAGTTTTAATAAAACGAAAATAAAAATGTTAATATATCGTCAATTCGAAATTGCTTTGTTTTGTATTGAGGTTTGACGCGAGTTTGCCGGAGCTAGAAGTTGTGCAGGACAGCGATCCCATAAGTGACGATGGTATTAGATTTCATTTTTTTAAATTTCGAAAAACAAATGCCGAGTTGTGTCGTAAAATTATACGTTCATAAATTTTATGCACTATTGACAAAATATACATGAATTGGTTCCTTGAACGTAGTTATGAATTAATACGAAACTTGATGAACGGACAAACGTCAAAACTGCCATCATAGCGTGCCGGTACTGTGTAAAAGTACCTAAGTGAATACCCATTAATACAAGTTGATAATCCCGTAACAACAATAGATACAAAGAATTTAATTTTGCTACGGGACTTTATTATATTTTTAAAATATTGTGATCAATAAAACCGTTGTAGATAGACCGTTTTTAATTGAATTCAACCGTAGACTACCCAGAGGTACCACATTAATACATACAAACATAAAAGAAGGAAGGCACTCATAATTTGCAGCTATGACGTCAAGAGCACGGTGGCTCAAGGGCTTGGACTCGTGCCGCTTAAAGTTAAAAGTAGTGACTCGTCAGTAGTGATGAAAGAGACTCAATCTTTTAAGGCCTTTTAAAAAACCTCAACTAATTTTCAACGCCTCACGACTAGTCTAGTCTTTTAACCCTCAAGTCTTTTAACCCTAGGAAGCTTAAAAGACTTATAGGACTAAAACGACTAAAAGGACTGGCGCCTCATAGCCTCGGGAGTCGCTAGTCATGTCGAGCACGATACTACGATACTACGACTTTACGTCATTTTTATTTAATAAACTTCGGATATAATAAGACATAAAATAGGTATGTCTTTTGCAAACAACTCGAGTCGCTTAAGTCGTTCAAGTCGTTTAAGTCTTGAGTCTTATTAGTATAACGAATGAGTCTTATTTATTTATTTATTTATTTATTTATTTATTTATTTATTTATTTATTTATTTATTTATTTTTTCAGGGATAACAAACAATTGTACACGAAATGTTTACAATCAGAGTTAAATATTTCTAACATAGGTACACGTACAATCAACAGCATTATCCACAAGTTACAACTTATTAATAAAAACTTGAACCCCCAGTCCTAATTTTACAGTCGAGCCCCGTAAAATGGTGTCGAGTCGCTATAAAACGCCTTAAAAGACTGAGTCTCTTTCATCACTACTCGTCTGTGGCTAGCCATCAGTCTGCCGTTCAATAGCCATTACATTTTTTGATATTCTTATCTTCAATACACTGTAAAAGGTCAAGGTATCTATTATTGAATATTTGAAACAGATTTAAGGGTAGGTTAGGTTTCAATATTTATATGGAATATTTAAAAAAGGAAACGTTAAGTAAATAAATAATAACAACTCGCGCGCACTCATAGCCCCGCACTAAGGAAACCCTGTATCGCGGGTGCCATGGACACACACATAGACAACCACAAATTACACCCAAACTCACGAGAAAAATAAACGTAGGCCATATATATATTTCTCCCGGCCCGGGAATCGAACGCTGGACCTCTGCATGACAGTCCAGCACGATAACCGTTCGGCCACCAGTTGTATCGTTGCGTCAAAAGAAAATTTAATGCTACATGGTCATTTATGAAGACAATGACAACTTTGATAACATTACGTCGTCAATATCTCATGTCATGCGAACTTTGTAGTTTAAAAAATGCGTTGGCTTCAACCAAGGAAGGAAATGATCAAGATACTTATTTTCTTTGTTAATAATCACTATAAATATCTAGAAATTTTTGCATCCGATATATATCCGAAAATTATCTATGCTAGTCCAGTGTATGCTTCTCTAAACGTCTAAGATTGGAGTATTATTAAGTAGAGTGGGATATAGAATTGACGTAAACCACAGTTTCCGTAATAAGTTGATGTATTAAGTAAAAAGTGTACAGTATAGTTTTGAATGCTTATCTGTGGCCGATCGCTAGTGAAGCGAGTTGTCAACTGGCTTTTAGGAGCATTTACACGTGCAATATGTAGGTTGTTAAGTTAGCAAAGTATTGTACGGTGCAAAAACCGTACAACCATAGTTTTATCTTTTTAATTTTTGACTAACAATGACAAACAGTGAGAAAAGTATATAATCACGAAACATCTTTGGAAAAACGATTTGGTTTACGACTTGTTGACACGATTAGTTGACGTGTACGTCTCGGATTTTGTTATTCCAATTCATCGAGCATATAATCAGAAATAGAGGCGAAATGTCATTTAATTTGTTTGAAAACTATTCTACCAGTATCATTACGGTGACAACTGCGCTCCGATTGACCAGCCCGACTTCGAAACAATTGACGAATGTCGTCAATTGTTTCTGGGTATTTCTGGTTATATACTCCATATATATGTATATATGTTCCAATTATTTAAAAAAATCGTATTATATTTCGTCGGTTAAAAGGTAAAACTCACTAATAGCCTAATTGGCCAAAGGGAGATAATTAAGATTTTGTATTTTTTCATTATGAAAAATCACTAAAGGACTGGTATGTATTAAAACATGAAGGAAACCACAGACTTACTGAATTTTTCTTGTCATAGATGTTCTTCCCAATAAAGCAAAATTGAAAAAATCTAGTTTTTGAACAAAATGTCACTTAATGAGTTTTACCTTTTAACCGACGATTTATCAAGAAGACAATTACAATTACAGTGATAATTATCAATGACCACTTCGAACTAGGGTGGTTACTGATACAGATTTTTATTACACATCAACGGATGCTGATGCGGATGCTGATTTTTACGTATTTAAAAAAAAACACGACAAATTCTTACTGAATCTATCTACATGAAAAAGCTTTCTATTTTCTTTGGTATTGTAAATAAATGTTATTTCAATGTTTTTGTGACGCAAACAAAAGAAACAATCTTTATGAAAACAATCAATTTGTCTAGCTTAATAACGATTAAGCTAGACAAATTTATTGTTTCTAGAGATCTACAACGGTAGAATTTTATTACTCTTATTTTAAAAACAACAGCTGAACTGCTTTTTCGGCTTACAGTCTGTTTCTGGAAAGTTTGTAAATTATTCCAGCGTGCCTTTTAAGTCATAAGACGACTTGAACATCCGCAATGAATATCAGCATCGATGAATGCGGATGCTGATGCTGATACAGATATGTAAATTTATGCAGATTATCCGCGGATGTGGATGCAGATGCTGACATTCGCAACAACCCTAATTCGAACACGGTTTTAACATAAGTATACTTATAATATTACGTCCAAGAAAGAAAGAATAAAAACTCTTTGCTGTCAGAATGTGTAACCTTCGCGAGGCCTGCCACCCTAATATTATGTGTGTGTGTGTCTAAATACATCGTATTCATTGGTGTGAACATTCTCGAAACGACTACTTTCTGTGGGTACTTTAGTTGGTGCAATGGAAAACATTTCATATTATTTTTAAATTATAAAATGTTTCAAGCTAAACCAGAAAACCGAATTAAATTTAAACGATCTACAAAACGTCTTACAGAAACCACTACAAGAAGAACTACAAAAGCTACTACAACTACAAGAAGTACTAC
>NW_020653855.1:2642572-2643100 GCF_003589595.1 Hyposmocoma kahamanoa
AGCTGCTACAACTACAAGAAGAACTACAAAAGCTACTACAACTACAACTTTAAAGTATGTGGTTACTACTAAAAAGAGTAAGTTTGTAATTTTTTATACAGCCGTCTCTATACAGAAACTTGTCGGGTTACGTAAGTCATATCTTCTCTATTATTTTGACTAAAAAGCAAAACTACTGTGTGCTAGATTAAAGGATAGTGACGTAGAGCTTGGAGCTTCAGTGTCAATACATTCACCACGTATGCACGGCGGTTGACACTTTCAGCAGATTGTGTGTGGGACGCGGTTTAAGTACAATTAAAGAAAAGCTTAACCCTTTCGATCGTGATCGGGTTGAATCACACTTGTCGCTTTAAGAGTTTATACATGGCTACGTTTAGCAGCGATACAAAGGCGCGTTCGTAAAACGCGCAATTTCATCGATGCAATCGCCTATAAATCCCAAGTGTAACGATGCAATCGCGCGTTTGTATTGATGCAGTCGCGCGCTTGCGTCGCGTTTTCATCGCTGGTTAAAGTTGCCGTGTG
>NW_020653855.1:2643500-2667332 GCF_003589595.1 Hyposmocoma kahamanoa
GATTGGGTCATTCGTTTATTCGATCAGTAACAGAATAATCTAACATTCATTCGACCTCACGTTAATCGACCAAATGAATTTCGATCTTGGGTACGGCACTCGGCATGCCCACTTAGCACTCATATTGTATTTATTGTTCTGTGCAATGTACCTACAGCTATTTTAATGACGATTAGAATATTTTTAGGTAAAACCACATCAACGCCAAAAAAGAAGCCTATAAGTAGAGCTACTACAGAAATATCTACTACAACTTCAAATGCAACTACGGAGGTTTCTACAACTATAAATACAAAAAAGTCGGCGCATTTAACAACAATTTTAAAAAGTAACTTTTCGAGTGAGTTTACAATAATTATTTTATTAAATTCATGATATTTTTAATATAATTATGTTGATTTATTTTTGTGAAAATACTCCATTTGTTTGTTCTTATTATTGATAGAAAGATCGAACTAAACAAAGCACATATTGCAATTGCAAAAAATAAAGCGACATCTCTTATCACTCACTGGTAGATGTAACCTGAGTGAAGAAAAGACTTTCAAAGGTTTCTTATAGTTGGCGCTACAGCAGAAAAACCGTTAGAACTTGAAATACAAAAATCTGCAACGAGCACATAGAGAAATTCGTAAGACCTGAGCTGCTATGTTTGTATAGAGTTACAATTCATACTTGTCTTATTACATTAGGCCGCCTACATACAGTCGGAATCCCTTATATCATACCCAATAACCTTTTACCAAAGCAAGAATAAAAAGTAACAAGAATAGTCACTCTCCGCCCCTCCCTAGCTTTAGATACCGCACCACGCCCTGCATATTAACGGTGACATTGACGGAACGGCAATAAGGCTGTCAATTACGTACTGCTAATTTTTACATGGCACCATCAGAATTACTTTAAAATCCAACTTCGACTTCCTAGGTTATACAGTTTGTCCTACGATGCAGTAAAATCTTTTCCGGAATTCCGGAATTGTAATTAATTAATATTTGGTGGTTTTTACAACGCTGTGTATGTGGAACACCTTTTTCCGACCGTTGCGTATCACACACGCCGCTGTACTATTCACTTCGAAATTTTTTCCGAATCGAAATTCCGTATGGTGGCTTGTACATTTGGAATTCCGCAAGGAAAACACCGTTCCGAATGCAAGTCTTCCATAGATTTTGTAGGGCTGCAACACGTCGTAAATTAGTCAATGCATCTCGTATCTCAATTGAGTACTATTATTCCGAACGGAAATAAACGTATGTGTATGATGCATACATATGTACATAATCTCGAATGGATATTCCGAAACGGAATTCCGACTATATGTAGCCTTATGATAATAAATAGCATATAATAGCATAGCAATAGTACGGTAAGGTCGGTAGCAATAGATTGGAGCTGGTTTTTTGTGTTTGTTCAATCTTTATATGAATAATAACAACTGGCGAGTTTGTTAAAAAAATGTGGAGCCTTCTTTTTACAGAAATTTGCCTGATTCTGTATTGGATTTTACATATTACTACCGCAAAGCAGCACTGTTATGTCCTGCTTCAAATGGTAGGGATGGAGCTAAAATTTACAAGTCACGATCAGTAAATACATTCACTGCATTTCCGAGTATCTGAGTCTGAGAAAAGACGGTCGGAAATGTCACAGGGATCATTTTATCTTTAAGTGTACAAAGATATTCGTATTTTGTCGAATTAGAATCAGACTTAGTGCACAAGCGACATCCGAAGTGGATCCTAGTTTTCTGGATTTAAATACTGTCGGATTCGGAACGAATAGAAATGGGATGCTGTGCGCAAACGCGCTTATTGTTGCAATTGTCTATGGGCAGCGGTAGCCATTTTGGCAACGTCGTCAAGATTCATCGACAAGATCTTAGAACATTCTTGTCGTATTATTTATAAATAAATTCTACAATATACTGGTGCTTTTTGTTTTATTACTGCTTGGTATTTTTTTCGGTAACATCCGTTTTTGTCACATTAGTCATTAGGTAGGAACAAATGTGGTTGTTTATGATGTTAATAACATACGGGACGCGAGCGCGTCAATATTTCACAAATAACCCTGTTTATAGTTACGATCATTTACGATATAGCATTTCACGTATGGAACTGTAAGTGATGTCAATTATCGTTGAGCGACTTTAAAGGTTACTAAAGTACCGGCACGCTATGATGGCCGTTTTGACGTTTGTCCGCTCATCAAGTTTCGTATTAATCACAGACATATGTCTGTGATATTAATTCATAACTACGTTGAAGGAGCTCGAACTTTTAAAACATGAAATCTATTAAAAACGTCGCTTATAGGATCGCTGTCCAGCACAACTTCTACATCCGGCAAACTCGCGTCAAAGCTTAATGCAAAACAAAGCAGTTTCGAATTGACGATATATTAAGTAAACATTTATTTTCGTTTTATTAAAACTTTCTAGTTATAAATCTACAAACTTATAGATGCGACTCGCATTTGATAATATTTCTTTCGATAATGGATTGAGATTTGACCTCACTATAGTAATCTGTCAAAACGGTCATCATAGCGTGCCGGGACTGTAATACTAATCAATCGAATGGGCAAATCATTCGCCTAAGTCGAATCCAAGAACTATTTTTTACTTATATAACAATTCGACTCGAGTGGAATGATTTTATTATCTCCGAACTACTCGGAACTTCACCAGTCCTGTCCATATGAAAATATCCATGTCCCCGTCACATTTACGGTATTTCCCACATGTCATGGCTAGGCAGAAATGTTTTATGGAATCTATTATTAAACAAAACGTAATTCCCTTGTGATGGTTTATTTATTCAGTCATAGTACAAAAGTAAAAGACCCGATACAAATTATTCCGCGCTTACTTAAATAAATTTCTTCCCGCCAAAACCGCCGCACATCATCGTTCATTCATTGGGGCCATCGAAGTGTCAGATATGGCAGAGTTTTCATTGCCTATTAGCGATGCGCGATAGCGAATGATTTCGATATTCGACTCAGGAGTAATTACCAATACTGTCATTCGAATGACAAATTAGTAACCTACTATGTGTGAATACCGCATATGTGACGGATAGGATATTTTGATGTGGACATGGTGAATGATCTGGTGGAGACCAAGTAGTTCCGACATAATAATCATTCGAATCGTGCACCCGACTCGAGTCGAATGATTGTACTTGGATTCGACTTAGGCGAATGATTGGGGCATTCGAACGATTAGTATTAGTCACATTCAAAGACGCGCATCGCTATTGGCTTTAGCGGTAGCACCATATAGGGTAAACAATATTGTGTGCTTAAGGGCGCCTTCAAATTAGACGCTTATAGAAGCACAGCAGCAGTGGAATATTCATACAATATTTAGAATCGTAGCTGTAGCGCTACAGTCGCTTCAGACGCGCGCCTCTTTTGCAAACTAGATATTATTAGCCTCCTTATACAGTCACTCTATCGCGCATGATCAGGAGAGTAAAGGATTGCGCGCGGGAAAGCATGCACGCGCATTCGTACGCGATTACCTGTTTGAAATTGTTTAAGTTAAAGTTCTGTCGCGCGCGATTGCACGTGTTCGTTTTTGTTACAACGGAAAGAGCGTCAGTGTAAAGGCTAATAGTGCAGTATAGACCGTGAGAAACTGGGGCGTGATGGAGAGCGCGACTCTTCGCGCGTCTTTCCCTTTTTTCTTACAACGTTTTTACACTCGCGCTCAAGCGCACGATTGCTGTATCACGTGCGATAGAGAGTCTGTGTAAAGCCTGGTACACAGACACTCTGTCAACCGCGCCACTGCAGAGTTTCTGCAAACGTTTAATCTGAAGGCATCCTAAGTGTCTAAGTATTATAGAATGAATTGCTACCAAAATAAACTCAACAGTGTCGAGATAAATATTAAAATTTGCTATCTTACTTTACACAGCTTCCAATGAATCAGACGAAGAAAACACTGATACAAGTACTAGCGCTACTACAAACGCGGTTACTACAGAAAGTCCTGATTCAGAGAAAAGCGTTGCAAATAGTAAGCCAATTTATTTTGTATGTATGCTTCACACACTCATTGGGATAATATAGATAAATTAAAAATCTAAGAATTTGAAAATGAGCCTTCAAGTGTGCCCACTTGAAAGTCAAGGGGGCATCTCGAAAATCCCAAGAGACTTTCGAGACTATTTCAAAAATAGGTTCCCAAACCCATTGGCATTAACCCATGGGTATTTAGGCTATCACAACAGGCTATTTGAAACAAAATCAATATTAACAGAATTTTTTAAAATATCAAGTGACGACACGAACGAGTCGTGCGCCTGATGGTAAGCTACTCGTACACGTCCGTTTGTCCATAACACATGCAGTGCCACTCAGAGCTTTAAATGGCAAAGATCTGGGGGCTCACGTCACCTTGAGACATAAATTGACTAGACCTGTAATTTCACCAGCACCCTTACACTTCTAAACCGAACGCTGTATTAGTATATATTACTCTTTATAGCGAATTTTCAAAAAGGTACTGTTTGCAGCAAGTACCTACGTACAAAAGAGTAGCTATACACCTGAAACTTTGCTTTTGTACCTATCACAGTTTTTTTTATTTATTTACATAGTGGTAGTTTATTTATATATAATCTCACAAACCTACACATTTAATAATAGAGACTTTGCCATAAATTTGATAATTTTGAATGAAATATACTATTGATTTTAAATATATATTTAATAATAATATATATCTATTGTCTTTATATAAAGAAAAACCCAAACGTTTGTAGCTACTTTTCCTGACCAGAAAAGCAAAGTGTTTTCATGTTTTTATGAAAGAACCAATTCGAAAATGATGTTAATAACCTAGAAATAAAAATTACTTACTATCGTTCTCCACAGATTATACATATTATTAATCTCCTCTCTACAGTGTTGCCATTTTCATGTAACCAGAATAAAAAAATACAGATGTCTTAGTAGATTTTTAATACGATTTTTATACTGCTTAATTAATTCCTTGAGTCTCCAAAGTCTCGAAATCGCCGAAACTAAAAATTGTCGCTACTCGAAATTTTCGAAATCGAGATTCCCGTGATGTACAGTTCGAATATCTGTGGCGGCCTGTGACTGACTTGAATTTCTAAGGGTGCCTTCAAATTAGATACTTATAGAAGTACTGCAACGTCGCTAATGTTAGCACTGCAGCCACGCCACTACTAAGTTTCATACAATATTTAGAAGCGCAGTTGCAGCGCCACTGTCATGACACTTTTGCAGTCACAATGAGTGAACTAAAAATTACTGTAGCGCTTCTATAAGCGTCTAATTTGAAGGCGCCATAACTTACGCATTTTTGTTAATGCTTAGTAGCAATTTAACGGTGAAAGAATACACTACGTATACATTTACGTTGTATTACGCTCTCTTTATAGAAAACCCGTGCCCTTGTAGGTGTGCTAGCACAATAGGGCGCGACTTGGGCGAGAGCGCAGTAAAAAAACTCGTCACTTATAACATAGAAAAAAATACTAGAAAGCAGGGTTCGAAACTATGAATATATTTATTTTTCTTTGATAATTGTCATAATAATTATCCGATATTATAGTCAATAATTATCCATGCTGATTCATCATTTTGTACCTTTATTTTTTTACTAAAAATGACAAACAGAGATAACTAATTAAACACGAAAAAAAATGTTTTGAGAAAACGATTTGGTTTGTGACTTTTTGAGATTGGCATTTGACACGTTAGGATACGTGTCACATGACACGACACATTGCTAGCGGTAGCATTGTGTTGTTCCAATTTATTTTATAAATAATTATCAAAGTATATATATTAAGATTATTATCATGATAATTATCTCGAATAATTAGCACCCTGAACCCTGTTATGAACCCTGAACAAATGAAAAATGAAAAAATGCTTTGCTACCTTACTCAACAAATATTTATCTTTCCCGTTTTTTACAGACACTTCGCCATTTGGTAGCAATAAATGGTGGCTTTGGGTGGTGGCAGCAGCCCTGGCCATTTTTACGATGTGCTTGTGCTTCTTCTGTGTGATCCGTTGTAGGAAACTGGATAAGGGGATCAAGGTATTCAAAAAAATTTTAACTTTATTAATAAAATTAAAGATGTGTGTAGATTCACATAAAAATCCTTCTCGTTATTTAAACAACACATTCTTCACAATAATTTATGCTTTCTTTTCTTTCGTTAAATTTAATTTTATGATTAACACCCAGGTGAAGCCAGATGCTACATACGAAAATTTAAGTAACGAACGCCAATTCCCGCCAAATTTGGAATCAAACTACGCGCGCCCATTCGACAGGATAGACGAAGAACCACAATACGCATGTACAAGCCAAGAGTCGCCTTACAGCGTGCCGTACAACGAAAAAGATATAAACAAGCTCTATGCTCGACCGACCCCTAAAAACCAAAGACAAAAGCCGGCGCAAGATTTGTATAGCGAAGTCGTACCAAAAAGATTGCGTAAAAACGAAGTTACATACGCGGACATAGAATTTAATTCCAATAAAAAGAAAACAAACGTAAAAAATGACGAACCATTGTATAGCGAGATTCAAAAAGAGGACAATTATGCGAATTTGAATCCGAAACAGAATCCTAGATATGACAACGTCATAAATGGTGGTCGATATGTTAATGCTAATACTAGTGAATATGCGGAACCAGCTTATTGCGAATTAGGTAACGTTAAACGTTAGGTCAAAGTAATTATAAGATAACTTCCAGAATTTAGATATATGCAATAATATTGTTACCTGACTTAATTAACTTTGAAACAACTGGCAAGAAATCAAATTTTCTTCGCTACATTTGGATAAATATCTTAACCATATAGATTTCATAAGATCCAACTTTATTAACTTTGTTTATTTTCGCCCTTTTGTGAGCGCTATTTAACAATACGATATCGAAGTCTAGTATATCGACTAAATATTATATAATATAATATACATGTCAATTCTATGGATAAATTAACAATGTGCTTTTATGATTGTTTTATTATTCCTTCCCGCCACCAGAAAAACATTAGAATATTTTCAGCTCGCGTGTGATTTTAAACTTTTACCTTTCCGTTAACGGAAACAATTTAACAAAACAACTACAATAATTTTATTAATAATAGTCATTTTCTGTCCAATATGACACTTATTTAAAATTATTGTAAGCGCCATCTATCTAAAAACTTTAGAACTTATGACAACTATGAAGAAAGCAGGTACCTGATAGAGTTGATTCAAACTAAATGCGAACCCCTATTTTAATTTGTTGTCAAACCATCTCGGATAGATGTCGCTACAATTAGATTTTCACCAGAAAAACTTATGTGGAGACACATGACTAGAAACATACTTGTTTGTTTTCATTAATTAATACATTATGTGAATAATGTTCATAAATAATAGATTTAATTGTCATTTGCATTGATGACAAAAGCAAATATAGCGAAGAAAACCTGCATTGTAAATTCACATGATTCGATTTTCCACACCACTGACTTCTCTTATGAAGAAAATACAGACCTCAGATTACAAAAATGTTTTGTAATCTGACATGCAGACTTACCTCTGTGTCAAAAATAGAAAATAAGTAGTACTCTTAAATAAATAAAACTAATTATTTAAATAAATATAACTATCTGTTCAGTACAACATCAAATAAGACCTGAAAATTAATTACTGCCATTTAATATTCGATACGATTTTTATTATTAGAATTTTCTTTCTCGTGCATTTTTGTTTATAATTTTCTTTGCACGACCCGTTCGTTTCATGTACCTAACTTTTTAAATTTATTTTTATACAAGAGAGGCAGAGGTTGAGTGCCTGAAGCGGTATTCGTGTTCTTTTGTTAGCTACTTTGTTATTCATTTTTCCATTGCTACGATTAAAGGAGTTGTAAAAGCCTTTTATTCCGCTTAGTTAGTTAATTGCTTAACAGATGTTTAGGTTGGTTTTAAATATTTATAATAGATATATGTATATATATGTGGTTGAACCATATCGGTAGATAATGCATAGTTTAAAACACACCAACTTTTGTCCATAATTTAATAGACCGGGTTTTTAAGGCTCTCAATCTGAAATTATCTAATCTATCTATATAATGCATTGACCTAGGTAGGTCAATGATATAATCATAAATTATATGATCGCTAAATCTGAAAACAATTGATCAATTTTAATCAATTATTAAACGCACAGATAGATAATTTGGTACTTATTTTAGGGTACTTAAACACGCTCAGTTAAGAGAACCTAATTATACTCTAGAGTATTGTACGTACACATAACATAAAAATAATATTACAGACTTATGTCGTAGGTAGTAATGATAATGAAACAAAATTACAGTACCTATTACACTATTATAGGAAATCCATTCAAAGTATCATGACAATATCTATCACTATCATGAAGTTATCACGATCCTTTCCTTGTCCGGTAAAAATAATTTATTGCTTTCCTTTTATGACTAATTAGGGCTAAACCTTGAATTAAAGTGATATAAAGACTAATTTCCTACAACAAACACGCAGGAAAACATCCGCGCAAGCGTACAATAAAACTGTACGTATATTTTGTTCCCAAATTGTGATGAAGAAAAACAGACAAAAAGACATTCTATTTAATGCGAACAACCAACTTGACCGCCTTGCGCTATCAATATCATCGGCATTCAGGCGTTTTTAAATTGGTCGCTTAACACTATCGAATAGAATCATGAATGTATCTATTTTGGTCTGTATTACTAGTACTTAAAGTGGAGATCGTGTTGTAGTATTTTGACGGCTGGTTGTCGTCCGCCATTTTCCATCATGGTGGAAAGCTAGATTAGGGCGACATCTACGCGGAACTTTAGTGTCACCGCGAGCGTGCTGAGCGTCGAGTCGTGCGTGTTTCTCGACAATATATTGTTTGCATCCATTGTATCAAGAAAAATGACATAGAAAATTGTCTTTTACAGCCATAACTTACGTCTATCTCCTTTATTGTTGTTCAACAATAGTGTTTATCGTAAAAAATACAGAGTTAACCATTATAACGGGGCTGTTGTATGAAAATAATGAAATTTCACGCCGCCGCAGTCTTCTGTTTGAATCGTGAACTTAGTGAAATCGATTTTTAGGTGTTATTTAATGAAATTACAAAGGTGCTGGTGAGTGATATTGTTACATAAAGGAACCTGTTTCGCGTACTCCCGTTGCGTATAGTAGTCGATGCGTTGGGAGCCTAAATCGATATAAGTTAATAAAAAATGCATATTTTCCCCATGGTTTCATAAGTTCAAGCATCGGGTCAATACGACCGGTGTTGGTAGAAACAAAATATTTTCATTGTGTTAATTTATTAGTGATGACTGAAGTGGAATTGCTTCGTGTAATTTATGTGTGATATTGGTGAGATAACGACCCTGTTATGTCGTGTGGAACATTTTGTAGCCCATAGAGGTTAGTAAACAAAAACTTATTTTTATTACCTGCCCATAATTGTACAGACTTTTATTAATTCACAGATTATCCATCTACAATATCAATTTTAAAATTTTTTGAACACCCAATCGTCACTTTAAATTTCGAAACGATCTCGTATTGAACAAAAATTATAAAATTTATTTATATTTTTCGCGATTCGAATTTCGATTAAAACAAAAAAAAGATATTTTACGTGTATCGATTGATTACTCGACAAATTAGTAGATATTTTATCATACATTCAACTTTGTACACAAGTAAATTTTAGAATTAAAAAAGACTGTGAAAAACATTGTTAAGTTAAATTAATTTCAAAAAATCATTAATAACAAACAATTCACCTATTTGTGTGTGATACACCAATTTGATGGGTCCCCTTGAATAAAAATTATTATCTACACTTATTACACACAATACATGTTGGAATTATTTATTGTTTTTGACCTGTCCAGAAATAATAGTTATTTCAATACTCTAAGTGGTAATTATGAAGACAAATAAGACAGACAATCGGCACAGGTATTCCGTTTACTGGTTTCGAAGTAGGGAAACCTCTATCTATCCTCTTAAGTACCCCGTTTATTCCAGGGGGCAATATTAACAGCACCAATACACCGCATGTAGAGCATGTTTAGAATGTACAGAATATTCATAATTTAAAACAAAAACAATTCTTTGTCATTGCTTTCGAAACACAGTACATATTACCTATCTATGCATACTTAACAATACAAAATTAATTGACCTTTCTTTGTGTGTTCTTAAAATTTATTCCAGTATATTAATTCATTATTAAAGGTACAACAGAATTCTTTGTTACTGGCAGGATGTCATTCATTCTTTAGAAATAGCTTCATAGAAATTCTTGCAAAGTGTAATTTAATACTCTGTAATCTGAAACCAGTTTTGTATGTGTCTTGACATGTTGTGGGCCTAGATTCCTTGTTGATTTACTGAATTTTTATATTCCACTTACTGTTGAGTAACATAAAGTGCAAACTAAATGTTTGTAATTTGTACTTTAATTATTAGTAGCAGTAGAACTCCTTGTGTGTGTGTTCGTCCAAGGTAGTACTGCCACCTTACTTATTTCTGCCTACGAGCAGTAATGTCAGCATTAATGTGTTCTGGTTTTGAAGTAATGGTGCTAGTGAAATTACAGGCACAAGGGACTTGAAAATTTATGTCTCAGGGTGATGGGTGCAGCGGCAGTGCCCCTCAGGTCTTTGCCATTTAAAGCTCTGTGTGGCACTGCAATTGTTATGGACAGGTGTGTAGCGTACCATCAGGTGCACGACTTATTCATCCCGTTACTTGATGTTATAAAAAAATTACATTGTTGGGGTGGTTATTAAGAACTTGTACAGCCTTTTTAAAACTGGTAATTTAATCTATTGCATTTACCACCATTTACATCTACGAGTGAAGGTCCATAGTATTATTGAAGTGGGTTCTTACTCTCTGATTGTTTTTACATCCTCTACCTGGATTATATAAACCCCTTTAACATGAAAGGAAGTAATTTATTATTATTAGTAATTTATAAGGGTGGCTTCGAGGGCCTGCGCAATAAGATAATTAATTTATTGTGATCAACCACTAATAACAATTTGGAACCAAGGCATTAAACAACTTCTCTTGACTATGACTTTTCTGTTCACTGATAACAGAAAGTGCCTTCCTAGTATCAATTATTGTGTACTTGTGGAGGGGTAGCATTGAGTAGGGAGATGCTTAGGAGTTTCATTGGCTTTTTGTACATAACTTACTATTTTAAAGGTAACAGTTACTTATGTAATTACGAAATAAATTTGTATATTCTGTTTTATTTTATTTATAGCCTTTATTGCTGATTAACAAGAATTATAAGATAACTGATAAGTGAGATGACTTACATACTAACTTATCTAATACAGAAACATTTATTTAAATTTTTATTAACTTGATATTCAATTATTTTTCGTGAAATTATTCCACTAGTTTGTTATAATTATTAATACAGAGATAGGCCAGATTCAAACCGACGTCTTCTAGCAAACCGTGTCAGACGCCAAGCCAACTAAGCAGAAACGTTGTAAACTTGTCCTAAAACATAGGCCTCTTCCAGAGATTTCCATTTCTCTCTATCTTTTGCTATTTGCCTCCATGCTTTTCCAGCAACATATTTAAAATCTAAAATATGGTCACCTTATATTCTGTTATGATGTAAATAATTTGTTCTCATCAAAATTTACAGACATTCATGAGTGTTAGAAAAAGGCTCTGGAAGAGATTCCTATTTTTATCAGAGGACAACATTGGCATAGAAGGTACAGAGCTGTAGCAGAAGTATACTTAATATATTAAGCACAGACTGTAGATTTGCTACCTCATAGGGTTGAACATGCGTTTGTCATCCTAACTTATTCTGTTTTATCTGTCTGTTAAGTTTTTTTAAACTGCAGCCAATTTTGATGTATTTTCGAAAGTCTTCTTTTTGTCACAGAAATAAATCTTAAATGGGGGTAAAATAGGAGGGGAATAAATTGTAGGGGGAAAAAATTTGTATGGAAAACCAATAATACTATGAAGAATAGTATAGTACAGTAAGTAGGTTTATTGAAGTACTTATTCAATGAAGTCACGAGCACCCGCTGCCCGCTAGTAATGTATAACAAAAGGATTTTTGCTAAAACCTCTTATATCAAATTGAAATATTATAATAACAATCATATATATTTTTGTTTATAGGTATAAATTAAACTTAAATAAACATTGAAATGGCAATAAAAGAAAAAATAAAAAGAAAACAAAATTGCACCTTCCGCTTGAGCTACATTTTAATTAACGCTCGCATTAGTGCACCCGGATCTCAGGGTCGTATTCTAGAACTCTACTCAATACTGAAGTCAGGACTTGAGTATTGCAGTGAGCACTGAAAATCATACTCAAGTCCTTGCCATTAGGGTCGTATTTCCAGTGCTTGAAATCATACTTAAGTCTGCTCAAATCCTGACTTGAGCATTGAATACAGTTCTGGAATACGACCCTCAGAGTGGTCGGCGTCTGACGCCTCACTGCGCCCAAGTAACGCGTGTCGACGCGCGTCGTTACGCGGCGCGAAGACGCTCGACTCCATGTTTGCATAACACAATGTTGTACCTTAAAAATGTGAAAATAGAGATGAATATACTACAGGTGAAAAACATGACGCGTCGCGACGCTTCGAATCTGCGCCAGTGTGAGTTGAGCCTTGCCACCACGCCAACGAAATGCTCAAGCATGGGCTCTGCTATTTTATAACTAAACATTTTCATAACAATGTTCCTATTGGCCAAATATACCAGACCATTCATTAAAAACAAGAATTTTTTTCAACTGTAATCCTTTAGAAGTTCTCTAAATGTGTCCCACATACTTGTATTATACAACAAATTCAGATCAATGTTGTGAACAATTCAAGGTTAACAGTTAAGAACGAGTAACTCTTAATATATAAAATATATTAAGAGTTACTTGTTCTAGTATTTTAATCTAGTAATTATTGTTACTCTAGGCGCCCAGTTACACGAGGAGAAAGTTTTCGCGCGACTACCGCGCCGCGTCCGCCGTATTGTGACCGCCCAGTTTCCACGCCTTCATGTACATTAATGGCGAATCTGAATTCTATTTATTATGCAACAACATTTAAATTCCTCTCAATAAAATTACCGCGCGGTTGTCGCGCGGGCCGCTGCGTAGACCTAATCCAAGCCAAGCTAGCCCGCGTGCCGGACGCTCATTTAAATTAAAACGTAAAAGCTAAACAAATAGAGCGTATTTTGCCATGACAGTAAGACGTACGCGGTCGCTGTGCGGCGGTAACGCGGACTCCGCTCTTCGACCGCGCGACGGCCGCCGTGGACTCCTCCCGGCGACCGCGCGGGGTGAGTGCGATAAAATTCGTGTCGAATAGATGCGCCCTTAGGGTGGATTTTTTGGAGCATATGCAGTCACATCTTTCTTCTGTGACACGTTTAGAGCACATTCAGATTAATAATAGAATATTCGTAGGTAATTAAAAAGAAACAATTGTTTTGATTTGAGCATATCTATCTAAATATCTAACACATCATAAAAAAATGTCTTGATAACACAGTTGGGAAAACGCTTAACTCCTACGGACCTCCTATCCATCATTCAATTTTTAACGTGGGGTCTTCAAAACTAAGTATTTCTGTGTCGTATTCTAAGTTAAATTCATTAACAGTGAAAAACTGGTTTCTTTCTTGCTAGAGCTTCTGAAAGAGTTCGTCCAGGGAAGTACCTATTTCTGCCGTTTGAAGGGTAAGGGTGCTGGTGAAATGACAGGCACATGGGACTCGTCAACTTATGTGTCAACGTGGCGGTGATCCTTGCGATTTAAAGCTCTGAATGGCTCTGCAACTGTTATTGATAGGCGTGTCGCCTCTCTCATAAAAAAGTCTCTAAAGTCAGGATTGCCATGATATTTTCCAACCTCAAATAGGAGAGGAACCCCAAGAAGAAGGTCAAAACAAACGAAATTGTTATAACAAATTTTCATTTCTAACGTCTCAACGGTTAAGCACTTTCGCTCCTATCTTCCATGTGATGGTCTGAGTATAATAATAATAACGCACACTCTTAACCCCGTACTAGGGAAACCCTGTATCGCGAATGCCAAGGACACACATAGACGACCACAAATTATTCCCAAACTCACGAGAGAAATAAATGTAGACCATACAAATATTTCTTCCAGCCCGGGAATCGAACCCTGGTCCTCTGCATGGGGGATCAACATGGTAACCTGAACCAATTCAGGGAACAGACTTTTCTAATTTCTTTTTGTCTTGCGAGTTCTTGACTTCAGTTTAAGGGCGCGTTCAAAGTAGCTGTTAGAAGCGCTGCAACCGCGCAGCGACGCAGACATTCGCGCTGCAGTCATGCTCGATTGCAGTTATGCTCGGTTGCAGTCACAGTTAGTGAGTTAGTTAGTATGCATGTAAATTTTTCAAATTAACCACGATGGATGAAAATCGAATTGTAGAATTTATAAAGAATGTCAAACAACACCCTTTTTTTTTTTTGCCTGGGGGAAATCTTTATGGATACCCCTGGGCCCAGGGAGACTCAGGGGTTATGTGGGGACTCTCCCTCCAGGCTGGAGGGCCTACCCCACTAAAACCCCCCCGGGTTTCCCTCTCGCCGGTTGAGTCGGCGCCGTGGGATCAGTGAACATTCACCACGACGCCGCGTCAAACAACACCCTGCAATATGGGATAACAGTTTCGCCAGTTATTCCAATCGACTGGATAAAAAAAGGTATGGGAAAATTTGGTCGCACTTCAGCAGCGCGACAGTCACGCGGCTGCAGCGCTTCTAACAGAGGCTAATTTGAACGCGCCCTTACTCTCACGTGCTTAATGTCTGTGTCTATTTCTGGAGTCTTAAGAATTTTATAACCATGAACAACATAAAAGATGATATTGTCTTGATAACGCCGTTTTGTTAGTAAAAATCTCAGAAAAATATGCACAATACCATATTAGTTTATAACAAATTGACTGTCAACACCCACGAGCGGCGTTTTCAAAAGGAAAACTTTTCCTTATATCCTGCCGGCAGTGGATGATTCAACGCGTAAGGTTGTCAGATTTTGTCGAATTCTTGTGCAAACTGTTAAAAAAACATTTGGCAAATAGTGCCAAATTTTAATCGGTCAACGGAAAGTACGTGAAACCGGATTCATCTGCCACCTTTAGAGGTGTAATATTTTCTTGAAATTTAAATGGGACCAATACAGAGTTATCCTCTTTCCAACAAAAAAAGAATTATTGAAATTGGTCTAATCGCGAAACATGCACACCAAAATAATACAGTCGAATTGAATCTGCTCTTAATTTCGTTGCTCTGGCAAACATAGTACAGAGAAATTCATAGTTAAAGATGTGACCAGATATATTTATTATACAAGAATACTGCGAGAAACCTGTTGTACTTGCCTGGTAACCTTAAGGTATCTCGAGAAAGAGCTCAGCATGCAAATAGTATATTGTTTAGTATGTGTTAGTAACTAACACTTCTTACGTTAGTCTTTTAAAGGAACAACCTTTTAGGGATGATTAAAATATAAACTGCCGCCCCAAAATAGGGTTTAATATTTTTTTTCTGTAATCGCTCATATTTTCCTTGCGGTGGTGCGGCATGCGTGACTCGTAACCATTTTGATCGTTTAAAGATAAGATTACATACTAATACAATTATCACTAGCTTTAATAAACAGATAACATTTTTCCGGATTTAAATCGCGTTTGTGTTTTTTCAAACAAGTCGGTTGACTCGGTCAACCGTGACCATGAGAGGGCCCGAAACGTTGGTTTGTTTGAAAAACAAATATACGCGATTTAAATCCGGAAAAACAGTTTCATTTCCCATGTGTAACAATAGCGAAAACCTAAGAATCTATAGATAAATAATTTTTTTGTCAACTAAAATTTTGTTAAAAGTTTGTGAACTCCTCAACAAGCAATTGCATAATATCCCAACACACAGGCCCGTGGCTGGTAGCGAAACAACTATTTAAAATACACTAAAATGTTCTCTGAAAATGTAAACACAAAAAAAAAAGAAATTCGATCCCCTATGTAAAGGATGCCATACACTGTCTAACATGTCGCCCGCGTTACTTAACAAGGTGTTTACGCTGACCGACATGTCGTCCGACATTTCAGACGAAAAATGTCGTGTCGATTAGGCAGTACATTGTGAACAGTAAATAAACAAGACCTATTCACAAAATTGAACTACAGATTGTTGTTTTAATAGACCACTCTCCAATTACCTGGTCTCAAAATAAAGAATTCTTAAACCAAGAGTACCAGAGGAACGTAATAAGTTTCCTGAACACCCGTACCAGAACCAGTTTAGAAATTAGACCTTGATGAGTTCTTAGGTTTTAAGTTGAAAATATTTTTTCATGGTTTTTTCTTTCGTTTTAAACAATTTTTTGTTGGTGTATTTGAAAAAACAACCCGTACATTTGTTTTTTGAAATACACCAACAAAAAATTATATAAAACGAAAGAAAAAACCATTTTAGATCCGGAACAAAATAATTTAATTTCCTAACTACAACTGTGCTATTCTCCGCTACGTTTTTGTACACAATGGGTCCAACACGACCAACATGTCGGCTAATGAATGTGGCGCTTAACCAGTTAAAAGGTGCCTAAAACCGTTTTACGGGGAATGCATTAGTGTTGGGATCGCATTTCCTACACGCTTTTGATGCATTCGTCTTCCCCTGTAAATATGTAAATCATTTTTATGTGATATAGAGTAGAGATTATTTGGTTCTTATTATGGTAATAAAGTTTTATTTCTAGCTTAGTTTTCGTGTATAATATTTATTTTCAATTCCAATCCAAAATATTTCTTTTTTTGGCTTATTATTGGGATTTGTTCAGAAAATCGCCTTAATTTCTCAAATTCTTATCTTAAAGCACAAAGCTACTGAAATGCAAAAATGGATTGTATATACAAATTTTGCATGCTGATTTCACGTCACATTTCCTTCATAATCACACACTGACTTTTACCTATTCTTAAAGTAATGCATCCAAATCAAACCCTTGATAAGAAATTTAAAATAAATAGTTTAAAAAGTAAAAAGAAAAGTTTTGCCATGTCCTGAATAATTATTCTTTATAAGATACGAGTTTGAAAAAAGTAAGGCATCGATATGCTAAATTTTACAGTGATGGAACTCCGAGCTTTGCATTGGTTAAAATAATCACATGCAAACGTTGAGATGGTCTACGATATGTCAATTTTGCGTCGCAGGAACGTCATTAACTCTCTCTCTTTAAGTCTTTAAATTTTGTCTTTAGGAACAGGTTTTTAAACCATGAACTGGTGAACTAGATGCTTTTGAGATAGGGCCACTTATTCTAGATAGCTATCGATATGTATAGGAAATGAAACTATTTTTCCGGATTTAAATCGCGTATATTTGTTTTTTCAAACAAACCGACGTTTCGGGCCCTTTACAGGTCCCATGGTGGTTTGTTTGAAAAAACAAATATACGCGATTTAAATCCGGAAAAATAGTTTCATTTCCTATGTGTAACAATCGCGAAAACCTAAGAACTCGATATCGATATGTAATTAAATTTTATGATACGTGACAGGATTTTTTTTTTCGACTAAATAGACTTTCTATATTTAAAGAGTCCAGGAAAAGAACGTTCAAAGTAACTTGAGAAGAACTTTAGGAATAATTAATTTTTAATTTGGAAAACTTATTCAATGTTGCTGAAAAAGGCAATGCAAAAATGCCACCTGAAAATAAAGTCAATGTTGACATAATACGTGTAACCCTGTGTAATCCATTTTACCTAAAAAACGTTCATAAATCAACTCTTCTTCTACCATTTAGTCTCAAGCATTTTATGCCTAAAACTGAAAGTTAATTTTTCAGGATATTAAACTTTATTAGCCTTGTCCTGATTTAGCAAAATACGGTCGTTTAACGAATTTGATGGCGGATTAGCTCAAAACATGTTTTTAGGTGACTTTGATCGTTCTTTCCATGGTCTCTTCTTTGATTTTTTTGAATACCATGATATTTTAATAACATGATATTCTTAATTTTTTGTGAAAATACTCAGCAGAGAGCGGCTGTAGAGCTTCTTGTGAAAGAGATCTTCCAGGGAACTATTGGCACCCTTACCTATTTCTGCCGACAAGCAGTAATGTTAGCATTACCGCGTTCCGGTTTAAAAGGGTAAGGAGCGACTCGAACCCATGGTCTTTGCTTGAGACGCGGTAGGTCAAAACATTAAGCTAGCACGGCCACATATTTACATAAATTAACTAGCATTTTATATTCCACGAATCGTGAGAATTGTCAATGCAATGTTATCTAGCGATAACTTAGTTAGGTTACCAGGTTACCAAGTTAATTACTTATTGATAATAATTAATGTACTAAGGACCGATGTTCACTATGTTCTCTCTCTCTCTTCTCACTGGTGGTCTCGTCTAAATTTTCTTTTATTATAGATCAAAATTATAATAAACCTTTCTTGATATACATTATTGTTATTTCTTCGTCAATTCTACTACTAACGATTACATTAAAATAATATATTTAAATAATTTGACGGTTCGATTAGCTTTTTTTTTATAATCTAATAATCAAATGACTAGACGAACAAGGCGTGCACCTGGTGGTAAGCAACACGCCTATCCGTAACAGTTGCAGAGCCACTCAGAGCTTTAAATCAGTAAGTTCTGAGGGCACTGCCACTGCGCTCGTCACCCTGAGACATGAAGTCTCATGTGCCCTTATGTACCCTTCAAAATCGGAAATGTAACATTACCGGACTACCACGCAGAGGTCCCAGGTTCGATTCCCGGGCCGGGAGAAATATTTGTATGGCCTACAATTATTTCTCTCGTGAGTTTGGGTGTAATTTGTGGTTGTCTATGTGTGTGTGTCCATGGCACCCGCGACACAGGGTTTCCCTAGTGCGGGGCTATGTTGAGTGTGTGCGTTAAAAAAACTACTTGGCGGCAGAAATAGTGTGGTGGCAATATTTCCCTGGACGAATTCTTTCACAAGGAGCTCTACTGCTGCTTGGCTGTGGCTGAGTGTACTACACTATCAAATTATGGATAAGAACAAATCCATGGCTTCCTGGAATTGCGGCCTATCTGACAATCACCTTTTCTTTCTGATAAAGAATTTTAATATCGATAATAATTAACGCACACACTCAACATAGCCCCGTATTGGGGAAACCCTGTGTCGCGGGTGCCATGGACACACACATAGACAACTACAAATTACACCCAAACTCACGAGAGAAATAAGTGTAGGCCATACAAATATTTCTCCCGGCCCGGGAATCGAACCTTAGACCTCTGAGTGGCAGTCCGGCATGGTAACCGTTCTGCCACGGAGGCAGTTAAGTTAATAATTAGCATAATTCACTACTGGTATCGTCTGTTTTCATTATCAATAAAAAAAAAGTTGCAATTTTTAAGTCGAAAAACCGATTTTCCGTACAACGAAACGTTTTGGGTCTCATTTCACCTTAAGACTATTGCAGAAATGATTCACCATAATACAACATACTCGTATGTGGAAATGTACAATAATAATAACAAAACAAAACAAAGTTAAATCAAGTTGAACAATACGTCATAAATATGCGAACGAATAACCATAAACTTTAAAGCGTCAATGGAGTCGGCGAAATTGAATAACCATGCAAAATTGTATGTTGACAGCTGAAAAGCTTTAATATTCGGTTAACCTTACCGGATCTCTGACTGTGCAGAACCGGTCTGTCTGGCCTGCCAGCTTACCTGTTTCTACCGCAAAGCAGCGTAGGGCCTTACCATGAACTCTTATTACGTTTAGTAATAGGTTCGTAACGTCATAAAGCGAGATGGTGATATGCACTTCATGTAGCGCTGTCTCACAACGATTCGTTTTGTATTGTTATAAGAATGAGCGATCCAGTCAATATTATTGTAGGGACAGTGCAGTGCGACACGTGCTACATTTTAAGCGAACACTCCATTTTTAAAATATAAATTAATTAATTATGTCGTAGGAGAGGGCCGTAGAGATTCGCTTGGCTAGCTGGTGCCCCCTTACTATGTCCAGGAATCAAACGACGAAATTTGGTAAAGAAGGCTTGGGTTATTGCACAGCAGTTTCGTGTTTTGTTGGGCGCCACTGTAGTAAGTGGGGGTGTCCAAAGAAAGGGATTCTATTTATGCCTTGGGCGCCATTGTAGTAGGCTGTAATGGCTTCGTGCCGTTGGATGCAAGTCCCGGTGGGCGCGAATCTTACAAAAATACACTCAACTCAGAGGTGTTCCGTAACCTGTCCCGAAAGATGGGCGCAACTTCGAAATGCTTCCTTAGTAACGATAACCGTAGACATGCAATCGTTGAATCGATCAATTACAACTATCCACAAGTCGAAGAATAGATCAGATCAATTTCATATCAAATACTGATTATAGGTCATTTGGGAAAATCTTAACACCGCTATTCAGAAATTGCGTTTTCTATGTCAATGCCATCTAGTGGTAAACTTCGGAACGATTATTACAAATGTTGCTAAAGTTATTTATGTTAAGTGTTACAATTATAATTATATCTATTATTTATTACGTAAATTCAATTTAATTAAATCTTTCATAATTTACTTCATTAATAATAATGATTTTTCGTTAATAAAATTCAATTTAAAAGTAATGTAATGTAATGAGTAATGTTAAATTTATTAATGGGTGTATACCTAAATATAAATAAACGTTATAGGTACTTTATTTATGTATTTTTTATTTATATCCTTAACTTAATCGTAATAAGAGTTCATTGTACGACCCCTGTAATAGCTTCACGTGCAATTTTAAAATAAATCAATTAAAAATAAAACTATTTTTAACCGACCTTAAAGAAGGAGGTTCACAATTCGACTGTATTTTTTTCGTGTGTATGTCACGCGATTACCCCGACATTTATGAACCGTTTTCGATGATACTTTTTTTTTGTTGAAAAGGGTAACATCAGTAGTGGTCTCAAACAAATTTGAAGAAAATATTCCACCTCTAAGGGTGGCAACTTAAGGGATGAATCTGGTTCATTGGATTTCATACAAATTCCATCGTCCCATGGGACCCGTACAGACCCCGAAAGTTAGGTTTGTTCGAAAAAAAAATGGCGATATTCATTTTATAACGATAGTACAGGACTGCGTGCGGGGAAATCTGCACGCGCAATCGTGAGCGATGACCTGGTTCGAATTTTTTTAAGCTACCGTTCTTTCGCGCGCAATGGCTCGTGTTCGTTTTTGTTACAACGGAAAGAGTGTCCGTGTAAAGGCTAATAGCGCAGGATAGACCGCGTGTTAAAGTACGCGACTTATGAGCGCAATCGCGCGGTCTTTCCCTTTACCTTCCAAAGTCACGTACGATAGAGTGTTTGTGTAAAGCCCGTTGGGTAATCACAAAAACTTAAGAACTCCATATCGATGCCTTACTTTCTCAAATTCGTATCTCATAAAGAGTGATTATTCAGGAGATATCAAAACGTTCTATTTATTTTAAATTTCTTATCAAGGGCATTAATTTGGATGCATTACTTTAAGAATGGAAAATTAGCCTGCAAAATTTGTATGTATAATAAATTTTTTGCATTTAATAACTTTGTGTTTTAAGATACGAGTTTTAGAAAGTAAGGCGACGATATGTCAAGAATGATAAAAAGTGTAGCACCTCATAATCTTTCACAAGAATGCCAAATTATTGTACTAAATATTCATTCACAATGTTTTAATTTTTCATTTCCATTCTTGACATTATTTCATTTGTAAATTCGTGACATATCACAATCTTAATGGTGGTAGTGAATTAACATTTTGTAACTAGACTTTTGCATGCTATTTAATACAACGCGAAACATGTTTGTACTGGCACTGTTTCTGCTGGCAACTCTTTAGTTATACCTACGTGAAGTGACCATATATATCGCCAGTGTGATAAGGACATATTCAGATATTTTGTGCACAACTGTAGGTTTTCTGCCGTGTAGGTAATCTGTCGAATCCAAGATTCTGCCCAATCCCCGAATCTGTCCTATACCGAACAAATGTATTTTTTTTCGCTCAGAGCGTTACGCCTGTAAATTTATTTCTTTAATATTGATATAATTTCATATAAATATATATTTATTGTTTTAAAAAATAATGTCACTTGTTTATTTTATAATATTAAGTGACGGGACGAACAAGTCGTGCGCCTGATAGTAAGCTATACGCCTGTCCATAACAGTTGCAGTACCACTCAGTGCTTTAAATCGCTAAGATCTGAGGGGCACTGCCACTGCGCTCGTCACCCTGAGACGTAAGTTGAGAAGTCCCATGTGCCTGTAATTTCACCAAATTATGATAGTTGCGAAATATTGATTGATAATTTTGTTTTTTAAAAGAACTAAAAATAGGAAATGAAACTATTTTTCCGAATTTAAATCGCGTATATTTGTTTTTTATAAAAAATAAAAATAGTTTCATTTTCTATGTGTAACCTTAGAATAATAACGCATAGAAACCTAGCCCGCACACGCTAAGTGAGGCAAGTTAGTAGAGGGTTCCAAACGCGTCCCAGGAGCGCGCGGGCTGTTAGTGCTCAAGGTCATATTGCACCGCGAACAGCTCCAAAATTTTTTGCTAAAAATGACGAAATGTGCGGTAAATGGGTGTAAAAATACAACAGACAAACATAAAATAGACACTAACATCGCATTCCACAAGTAAGTAATGCGTTTCAACTCATATTTTTATGTAAATATTCACTAAAACAGAAAAATAATTTCGCGGCAACAAGATACGAAAGTGTTGCAAAGTAACGAATTTTTTTTCTCCCCATTTTGCTATTCTGTATCAAAATAATTATATTACGTAAATTTTAGTGGTGCCTGTAATTTAGATTTATTTGCGCATCTTGAACTAATATTTACTTTAATAAACATTAAATGTTTTCGTTAACTCCTGTAAGTGATTGGGACACTTAATTATTTTATAATACTTTTAACGGCTCTGCGTTCATGCTTTATTGAATAATTATTTATTTTAATTTTATTTGAGTTGGAGCACATATTGCAACAAATTTACAGTACTTATATATTTGTTTCTACTATAGTGTTGGCACCACCAGTACAACTTTGATAGCTTATTATATGTCTTTCTTTTCGTAACTCAAGCGAAATATTTTATATTAAAATATTTTATTTTCTTAAAAGGGGAGCATTCTTAAGCGATTTTTTAATCTATTTTAACAGTTATTTTCTTTAATGTTTGCTTATGGCATTTTCGGTTTTAGGTTTCGAATATGGCACTTATTTCTAAATCCAAGATGCGGGCGCGATTTTTCGAATAATGGCAAGTTGGGTATCGTTTTCGAGATGTTTGGGAATGTTCAATACAAATATGGCACTCATTTCTAAATCCAAGGTGGCAAACACGACAGTTCAAACAAAAGCAATATTCGTAATGAGCACCCCCAAATACCTGGAAAACGATACCCAACTTGCCATTATTTGAAAAATCGTGCCCGCCATCTTGGATTTACAAATAGTGCCATATTCACATTGAGCATCCCCAAATACCTCGAAAATGATACCCACATAGCATTTTTTGAAAAAATCGTGCCCGCCATCTTGGATTTAGAAATGAGCACCCCCAAGTACCTCGAAAATGATACCCATATTGCATTAATTTGAAAACTCGTGTCCGCCATCTTGGATTTAGAAATGAGTGCCATATTCG
>NW_020653855.1:2667342-2687710 GCF_003589595.1 Hyposmocoma kahamanoa
GAAATGAGTGCCATATTCGTAATGAGCATCCCCAAATACCTCGAAAAGGATACCCATATAGCATATTTTGAAAAATCGTGTCCGCCATCTTGCATTTACAAATAAGTGCTATATTCGTTTTTCATCGACAAAACCGAGCACATCTGTAGGCACCTGATCGACAATGTCGGGCAAATCTGTAGGCACCTTTAACTTAATGATGAGTTAAGCAAGATACAATTTCCCCACTTTTGAGGGAAATGTTATTCCATGGCATCATTATTTGCATATTTGTGTGCGTGCCGACGAGCGTAGTTACAAGTTGCTTACGCCTACATGAATTTGGTTTTTGCCTCACTTGTGACAGTTCGTTTGATATGAAACTATCATTCTATGCGTTATTATTCTAAGTGTGTAACAATCGCGACAATCTAAGAGCTCGATAAGAACTAAAAATGTTTAATAATCAAAAATTAAAAAAAAACACTTATCTTGTATATTCCCGCCAAAAATAATACTCGCGCAGTACAGCGACAGGGCTTACTTGCTACATATTTTAGCGCTATTTTTTTATATTCATTGTCGCGTTTGTCTTGTTTTGTAAAAGCGGGACATTTTTAAGTACTTCAAGGACAGCGGCACATGAAACTTGAATGCGGGACTGTCCCGCTCGAAACCGACACGTATGGTTACGTCAGTTAAGTACCATGTTTTAAGCAAATAAAGTGATTATTATTATCGCCGCTGCCAGTGTAGTCGTTTTGTTTTTTTAATCAGTAATATGCCTGACAAATCGCTAGCTATTTTCTTTAAAATGACAAGTGTGACCCTGCCTGTAATAAAAATATTTATATACTTTTGAGAATTTATAACTGACTTTCAATTAATATATTTTAACGTTTAAATGGTGGTTAAAAACAAATTTACAATGTTTGATTATTAATTCGGGACTTAATCACGTATAAAATATATTTTAATTACCTCGACGTTTCGGACGTCCATGGTCTCGAAGGGACTCCCTTCGAGACCATGGACGTTGCAATACGTCCGAAACGTCGAGGAAATAAAAAATATGTTTTATACGTGATTAAGTTCCGAATTGAAAATGAAATAATGTGTGAAAATCGTGAAAGTTTATATCAAAGTAAATTTTCTATAATCAAAATTTATAAAGGAAATTATCTATTGATTTGTACGAAGTCAATGATTGAGACACTAAAACTAGACATTAAAATTGTAATATTTTTGTTATCTGCAATAAAGGCTATAAATTTTAAAACATACTCCCGACTTAATATACCGACATAATCGTTGGAAGAGCTTGGCACCATGCTCGGTGACCTCAATAGACTTTCCCAGCAGGTGGGTCTAAAAATGAACATGGACAAGACGAAACTTATGTCGAAGGTACATGTCGTACCCACCCCTATAACAGTGGGAACCTCTACTCTCGAAGTTGTTGACGAGTATGTCTATCTCGGACAAACCGTCCGGCAGGGCCAACTTCGAGAAAGAGGTGAATCGTCGAATGCGACTCGGTTCGGCAGCTTTCGGGAAGCTCCGGGACGTCTTCTCATCCGCAATACCGCAGTCCTTAGTACGCGTGTTGCCAGCGATGACCTATGGCTCTGAGACGGAGATCCGTAGAAGAACGAAAGTCACCGACATAGCTCGAAGGATTAGCAAGTTGAAGTGGCAGCGGGCAGGGCACATACCTCGTAGAACTGATGGCCGTTGGGGCAGAAAGGTTTTTGAATGGAGACCACGAACCGGAAGGCGTTCAGAGGGACGGCCCCCTACTAGATGGACGGATAGCATGGTAAGGGCGGCGGGTAACCGACGGATGCACGTTGCGTCCGATCGGCTGGTCTGGAAATCTTTGGGGGAGGCCTATGTTCAGCAGTGGACGTCTTCCGGCTGACATGATGATGATGATGACTCCCAACTTGGTAAAAACTATAAATAAATCAAAGTATACGTAACAACTTTGCCAGTGTAACACACTTTTTTAACCGACTTCAAAAAAAGATGAGGTTCTCAAATCGACTGTATTTTACGGTAACTCTTTTTTTGTGAACCCATTTCGATAATTCTTTTTTTTGTTGTTGGAAAAAAGGTACCTCGGTGTAACTCCCATTTAAATTTGAAGCACATATCTCACCTCTAATGGTGGCAAACCAGGGGATGAATCCAGTATCGCGCACTTAGCGGTATTGATTGCAATAAAACAGATGTACCACGATCCACGATCTTTTGAGGTCGGTTTTTAATTTTTATAAAAAAGTTACAACATTATTTAAGATACCTAATGACGACAGGAAGCGCCTGGAGGTAAGCAATGCGCCTATGCTCTGAGTAGCACTGCAACTGTTATCAGTTGCAGTGCTACTCAGAGCTTTAAATCCCAAAGACTGAGGGACACTGTCACTGCGCCTGTCACCCTGATGTATAAGTTGATAAATCCATGTGCCTATAATTTCACCAGCACCCTTACCTTATAAAACTGGTAGGCGGCAGAAATAGCTAAGGTGGTACAATAGCAGATGTAGAAGGGTAACATTATTCGTACCTTTATAGAAAAGATAGACATACTATAATTTCGCACAAATTTGAGGCTATAAGTTTCTTATTACGAGCAATAACAGTGTATAAGGAGTATCAGCTTGAAATTGATCTAAATTGCACTTCCGTTTCGTTGATAAAGAAAGTGATGTGATAAGTTTATAGTTAAGTTTATAATGGTTATACTTTTGTATCGTCATGCCTAATGCAAATATTATTGTACTTCTTTTAGTACATGCTGTGCCCTCCTTTAAGTAATGGTACACTTAGTTTAACAGCATAGTGTCTGTATACCTGCATATTTATAGTGTACTCATTGTTGTGAGAGCCTGATTAAATAAACAAATTTGGAGGAAAATGTTCGCTTTTACGCCGAGAAAGTTCGTTTAAAGCTAGTCACTGGAGGAGAAGCGGGAGGAACTGTTTGGTAGATCAAATGGTTTATGTATTTACTTCTAAATAACGATCTTACAAAAAATATACGATATACCTAAGGATATTTATCTAAAGAATGTACTAATTCGTTACACGCTAGGATGTACTTTACTCGATCATATAAAGTCCCAAAAACACTTAAAATAAAAATCTAAAACGAATTACCCGAGTAAAAAAATTCTCGCTTTGCTTTACTACAGAGAACCTGCTAAATTTTGGTTTTCATCTGAAGCCCCACAGTTATTAAGTTTACATTTATCCCAAAATTTGAAAATTGTCGCCATCGGACGCTTGTGAACGTCGGATTTGTGTCAATTTTCTCCGCCTTTTTTGTTTTATTCATATTAATTTTAAGATTGCACACTCCACCTCCTAAAATCTAGGCTCGCGTTCAAATACTTTTTTTTTCTTTTTGTAATATCAAGTGACGGGACGAACAAGTCGTGCGCCTGATGGTCAGCTACACGCCTGTCCACAACAGTTGCAGTGCCACTCGAGCTTCAAATCGCAAAGATCAGAGGGGCACTGCCACTGCGCCCATCACCCTGAGACATAAGTTGACAAGTCCCATGTGTAGTTTCACCAGCACCCTTACCCTTCAAAACCGATACACAGTAATGCTAACATTACTGTTTGGTGGCAGAAATAGGTAAGGTGGCAGTACTTCCCTGGATGAACTCTTTCACAAGGAGCTCTACTGCTTACTGACCTCTCTTCGCATTTACAACTAAAGTGTCAGTTTCCGTATTTAGTGACAGGGATAATAAGATCCTGAAATCTCCTGCGATGTTTTGTCCTACCTTTAAATCCGTGACACAGTATTTTATTTCCAGCTTTTTACATAGTACATATATTGCAATCTCGCTGCATATTTACGTTCCGGGTATTCGTATAGTAACAAAATTGTATTCTATATTCATACAATTTATAATGTGTTTTTTCGGTCACCGGTAAAATACACCTAACTTCTAAAGCCATTGGGTTCAGTTTTGCGCGAGCTGACCCACGCGTTATCGTTTTCAGATTCTCGTTATAGGTGAATACTATGTATACCGCGCAAAATGATACTATATTATTTTGTACAATTAAACGCCAAAAGAAAGCCACGAAAATCGCCAATAATCCAGCAATATCCAATTAAAACAAAAGCCACAGTCCACAGCCGGGCATGGCAACAAAATTGCCAGGTAATACCGACCACTAATTAGGGTAGCAGGTATAAGTATAATTAGTGCAGTTTTTGCGGTTCCGTGTGGTGACTATAATTTTTATTGTTATTGGTATAAAACGTTTTATTAAGTTGGCGAATTGTAATTTTCGTAGAACGACATGGATCCCTAAAAATGGGATCAGGAACACAATGGTCTAATGTAGCTTTGTAAGATGGTAAGAGAATGATAAGGGCCCTGATTTTAATTCAAATTGGAATTGATCGGATCGGGTAGCCCATCCGCAATATTATACGCCTCGACTCGGAAAAGACGCAGTTTCCCATCGGGAGAGGCAATCAAAATCAAGCTGAAGGTTGACAAATACGCTAGTACTATAATTTATATTAAAAACAAAAGAGCTACACAATTATGTGCGGTCGATATATTTTTACTTCTGCGTTAGTCTACCGATCCTAGAATATAAACTTATAAAAGAAAATAACAATTTGTAAAAGTCTTTTCCTTAACATTCATAAAAGTATGGTCCCAATAACACCAGTGAATCATCAAAACCGCCCATTCATTGTGCATGATGAAAAAAAACTTTATTTTGTTCGCTGAATTGAGGTTAGGCTAGAAATTATTACTGTGTTAATTCTTTATTGTCTGGCATTCCTGAGATGTTCATACACTTTTTATTACCCAGTTTGAAAAGAGGTGATTCTCAATTTTGTCCATTGTATGTGATAAAATTAATGGTAACATACAGAGAACAAAAAGGTCCGACGAGTGAATATACTCGTCATAACAAAGCGTTAATCAAAAAAACATTTTTCATTTCTCACGCCCGTAAAATAATGTCGTCACTTTCCTGACTAAGTGTCATAATTATTACAGCATATATAACGAAATTGTAATGAACTCACAGCGTAATGATTTTTTTTCTCACCAAAATAATAATAATATAAATAAATCTTTATTACTCTCTCACAAAGTCTTATCTAAATACTGTTACATTATTTAGTCTCTGTGAGAGACTGGCGTCCGTACTAGGAGTACCTGTTTTCACCAGCCCCTCTACACTCCGGACCAAAGGTAAATACTGTCTGATATCCGTTGCTACACCTTCCTAGGCGTTTAACATGATGGGGACATTTGAAAAGGTTGTAAGCCGCTAATGTGCAATAAAATACGATGATACTTCGGTCCACAAAAATTTATTTCATAGTTTTAAGTCAAAAGGAAAAGGTCATAACAAGAAAAGGTAAAAAAAACGGGTACAACGCTACAAACACTCCCTACTTATATACTAAAAACGCGAGACAGACTTACCCCGAAATGGCCGAGTTATATACAGTATTATTAGGTTACCACGTACGTACTATGGTTTTCGGTATAGTTGAAGAAATATTATTTGTACCGATTAATGTTTCTCTTGGAACGTCTTATCCTTTCTATTACAATAGGGTAATAAAACCATTAACACTTTTACTTAAAGCGTTCATGGACTTAATGATCTTGGTCCATCGTACGAGTCATGGGTACGTTAAACGTGTTTTCTGAAATCTAGTTTTGCATTATTTATCTCATAAGGTCGTTTTTTTAGAACTGTAGGCACTTCGGAAAATTCCGATTGCCGTCTCATTTCTTACTAATCCAACAAAGTAAGTTTCGCATAAAGATTACCAAGTTAAGAATTAAATACCAATGCGTGAAGTGTTTGAACTAGTTGTTTGCAGTATACTCGTACAGATGGCACGTGCGTTACCGAGACGGCTCACTCTTTTGTCCTATTGTACTCCAAAGATGTAGTTATAAGACAAATTGGTGCACATAATATTTCGCCAACTATAACATTACAACGGTTACGGGTTACGGGTAATTTCAAATCTGCATATTGCAAAAAGAAGACTTAACTTGGCAATTCTGTGCAGAAAACTCAAATATCGAATATTGAGCCGCGCGTCTGGCGCGAAACTGCGTTTTTATTGACTTTATATGTTTTTACTGCATACGAGGTAGGTACTGAACGAATTTAAGTATACGATTTTGATTGTATCGTTTAGTACTAATAAGAAGGATAATTATCAATATCGCTGTAATAATTATTCTTTGTGCTGGATATACCACGGAGCATGCTTTAATTCCGCCTTCTCCTTTCCGTCATAGGGGGACTAGACACGGGCTTATTTTTCAACATAATTTTTTGTAAAAAAAAAAAAAGTTGAAAACAAGGCTAAAAAATACAATTAATATTTAACACTCCCCATACAAGACGAAACACAACACTCATCGCTAAAGGCCGTATATATAATCTATATTATAATGTAAAATAGCATAGAGTTCGTCCAGGGAAGTACCTCGCATGTGCATGTAACCTAAAAAGAATATATCCTACACTTTTGCTTCGTATTTTAGTTATCTCTAGAGCGATTACACATGGCGACTGTTAGCAGCGATGCAAACGCGATGCAGTCGCTAATCGTCTACTTTTATACACGCGCGCAATTTTATGAGAAATAACCAACAATTAGTAGATAAATAGTTTATTAAATGTAACAAATAATTGCTATAACATTTAAAGGTATTCTGATACCAATTTGTCATCATCAACCCATTTCTACGTGCTACTGCGGGGTAGTCTTTAGACGGGTCTTCTCTCAGACTGCTTTAGGCCATAGTCGGCCATATGGGCCCAATGCGGGCTGAGGACTTCACACGTTTCCCTACGGTAGCGCAGCTTCTTCGACGTGCAGGCTTCATCACTGTTTTCCTTCACCGAAAAGCTCATGGTAAAGAAGGATGGCGACATCACGTGTATGTTGTGACCCAGTGTTTTTGACGACGTGCATTAAAGAGACCTATCAATACTTGTGATTCATTCTCATAGCATCAAAAAGCTAATTTAATACAGCCTATAGAAGCTGGGATTGTAAAGTTGATATAGGTTATTTTTGCGACATTGTCCTGTACTTCGCTTCAGACGTTTGTTCGTTGTAGCAGAAAACAACAAGGTTTCAGTTTGTTCTCAAAAATAATAAAGAACTTGATGAATATACCCAAATCTGCCAGATTCTGCCACGCTTAATAAAACGTTAACATGTTCTGCTGCGTGAAAATGAAATCTGCCCAAATGGCAGAAATCGACCATAAATGGTCACACTGTTCTCAATCTCAATGTAACATTGACATTGTCAAGAAGCCTCGTGTCAAAACGTTCCTTTATTAACTTTCTTATCTCTCGTTTAAATATTGTCTAAACATTTTTGTCATATTGTGTTTTATTTTTATTTTATTATTATTTTACTATAAAATAACCAATACTTTAGTTAGGTTCATACTCAATCATGCTTAAAATGAAACGTTCTTGTAGAACGTTACATAGTCCGACCATGGACTGAACCAATTGCATTGTGTTTTTGCATTTATTCTAAAATACATTGTTTTTTATTCCCGACTTCTAAAAATATACAAAAATAACTAGGCATAAATTAAAACGTAGAATTACCTAGCGAAGTCCATGAACAGCTCTTTGTTGATATTATAATTATTGGGCCAGCTTTCGCCATCCTTTCTTCAAATTAAATGTCGCACATAAATCCTGGAAAACTCAGAGAGCGCATTCCCATTATGTCGTAACGTTTTATTTATCGTTGGATCACGACTGTCTGTCGTGACTGTGTCGTGGATGTTTATTTTATCGTTGAACGACTGTCGTGTCTAGCTGTTCCCACTAGATCGTGACGACAGTTGATCAGTTCATGGCAGCCGCCTTGTTGTTTGCACGACATTTTTATCGTGACAATTTTTTTGCCGTCTGACAGTCGTTCAAGCTTTTCCCATTGTCACGACAGTCTGTCGATGTAACGACACAAATGTTGTGAACGACAGTTAATAATGTGCTATATGTGAACAATTTCATTTAAATATACAAGCCACGACACTATAAATTGCACGACTATTTGTCGACACGACATAATGGGAACGCGCCCAGAGGTGCGAGCAGAGAGCCAGAGTGCTTGAGAGGCGGTAGGCCGAACCACTAGGATACCATGGCTTTTGTATTTATATTATTACACTAGGGTATGTTAATATTATCATATTTATTTTCATGTTTTAGAATACATAAATAAAAAGATGAGATTGAAATATTGCAAAGTATGGTCTCTGACTTTCAAAAGTAGGGCAACCTGTGACGTAAGAGCCGGTGTTCGTCCATGCGTTAAATAAACAACTTCACCCTCCAAGGGTAAAAACAATGTATTTTTTTCGGCAATAAATGAATTAGGTAAAAGAAAAAAGAATCGAAAACGGATAATAATTGGAAGTGAAACTGTTTTTTATCTGAAATCGCGAATATTTGTTTTTTTTCAAACAAACGTCTCGGGTTCTTTTCAGGTGTCATGGTCAAGGTTGACTAGAGCCCGAAACCGTAGTATAATAGGAGCAAGTAAGTTTGCGCTCTACCTCCAATTCGTATCAGTTCCGAAAAATAAAAGTGACAGTCCGAAATGTCACAAGTATCATTTCGACTCATCCGAAGAACAGAGTCCGATGTGATTATATAGAGAAAAGATAATAATTTCCTTATTTAAACTAAGGCCTACGTAAAGGTGTTTTGAGAATTTATATATCTTATTTCATTTCGGAAATTTAAAATCGAGGAACGGTCGATCTGACGTCCATAGCGAAGAAGAAAACGAAGACAAAGACGAAATGTACTATGTCCTGAGAACAAGTAGTCTTGCACATAGGTCTTTGTTCTACGGATGAGTCGATTTTATCTCTGGGTGTATAAACGATATTCGTATTTTGTCGGATTCAACTCGGACTTAGTGCACAAGCGACATCCGAAGTGAGGCGAGTTTTCTAGATTTCTATAGTCTCGGGTTCGGAATGAATACGAATCTGATGCAGTGCACAAACGTGCTAAATGTCTACACTTCGCTCGGAGCGTAGGGTTGTTACATTACTATTTTAACTCTTAAATTGCGGAAATTAATTGGCCGTCCATAAGAACCGGAAATCGGTCCGTCTCAGATCCGCGACTTCCGCAAATTAAGAGTTGTAAAAATAAGGCGTTCATCACAGTATTTCCGGCTATATTGAAACAAGCTTTGTTAAATGCATTAGTAGGTACTTACATATCGATACTTTTATACTAGCATCGCGGATTGATATCTTGATCATGGAGTATGGTTATAAAAAAGAGATGAAATGCTGAATTTGAAGCAGTTTTGTTCAAACTACCACAAACTTCACAATAAAATTGACAACTATTTGATGTAACGCGTGCGACAACCCACGCTATCCAACACGAGCGTACCGCGAGGTACTGCGAATGTGTGCGTCCGTACGCAGTGCACGGCGGGCGTGCACACAAACAAGCCGCGCTGCTACATTTGTTTGAAGTTATCGTACTTGTTAATAAAACTATGCCAAAACGCTGGTTCGTAGGAAAAAACAAATATACGCGATCTTGGATCTCAAAAAATAGTTTCATTTCCAATGTGTAGTAATCGCTAAAACCCAAGAACTCGATACAAATTATAATATCTGTTAATAAACAGACTTCACTTATATTTAGTTCTAGAGGTGACCGCAGACCTTCAAAACTTATGGTATTCAAAGTCATAAACTCAATTCCAAATTTTGGTACCGACAAAATGCTCGTCATGATTAACCGAACAATTAATGATCCATCGGAAATTTGGACAGTGTGTTAATGATTTTTGAATTTTTAGTGACGAAACGGGCAGCCTAAAAGAAGTACACAACTCTCTCTGGCCTATACTAGACATGATTTTTTTTTTTTTTTAAACAGCAGCAGCTGCATTTATTATAATAATGACTTTTCCCCGACAACGAGTCGGCCAAACACAAACATTTAACGTTTTTCCAATTATAAAAGCAGGGATTAGCAAAAGAAAGAATAATAAGCTTGAAAAGGGTTGAACGATGTAAATACGAGAGGGATATAAAAATAAACAGATCACGAGCATTGTAGCGAATGTACGAGTCTTGCCGAATCAACGATTCAAAAGTATCAGGAGGAGTCTATGGCCTTATTCAGAGTGGCGGCGGGCGCGGATACGTGTAAATCAAATGTACGTAGACCTTCGTTGCGTTCACAGTGACCGCGCGCGACACACGGGTATATCTAACGGCTCGGTCCGCCCGTACCTTTCACAGTGCTTGGTCCAGCGTTTGTTTGCGTTTTCGAAGTGGAAATCTACCCGCTCGTAGCCGCTTCGACACTGTGAAAGGGAAGACGCCAAGACACGCGCGCCCGCGCCCGCCGCCGCGCCCACGCCTGCACTCTGAATGAGCCCTATATCGTCTTTATACCTCCCAACTAGCAGTCACGGCGGCTAATAGCCTGTCAATGTCTAACTGACACTTGACGGCCCGCTATTTGTTTGTCTCCGTTTTGCATATTGACTATCTAGAATAGCGGCCTATTTAGTTTATGATTCCAAGTAACGGAAAGAACTAGTCGTAGAGTCCGGCCAACGAAAGTTGGCACAACTTATTTTTTCAGTCTTGTTATGGCAACACTATATATATTAGTTAAAAGTACTTTGATAGTTCGTAATTTAAAAATTTCATGTGCTAAGCGTAATGAAATTTTTAAACAAAACCGACAACAAAAAAAAAATTTTGAAGATGATAACTGGTAAGTGCGATTGTTCTTTGATGTGAAAACTTAGTCAAAGGAAAAAATGACTATTAATTATTATTGTAGCGAACCGCAGAAGTAATTTGACCGTTGTGCTACTGTTAAAGAGAAATTATTTTCATTTGACATTCGTACGTGCTGCAACTTAAACCTCAAAGCGCGTATGCTCGCGCCTGTAGAGACGATTAGAGATAATTCGTAGTGACGTCATTTTCGAGAGTAAATTGATAGTTCGAAAAAGAGGTAACTTTCGTCTTCGGGCTCATGCTATTTGCCTGCTGTTTGCTTGACTGCTTTCAATAGTGTTGCAAGCACAAGATTTTTCAAATTTGCCGCTCTTTGTTTGTGCTAGCTTTCGTTGGCCAGATTCTAAGCGACATGCCTGTCCATAGCAGTTGCAGTGCCAGTGGGGGGCACTGCCACCGCGCCTGTCATCGTGAGATACAATTTGCAAGGCACCCTTCCCCTGCTGCAAACGCAGTCCGTAGAATACGTAAGCTTACCGATGTTGCTACTGCTAGACTAGTTTATTTTAGTTACTTCCACAGTATAATGTCCTACGGGATTCTCATGTGGTGAGTTCTCGGGTTTCTCTCAGAGAAAAGTTTTAGGAGACTGGTATCATGACTGTGACATCACAGCACGTATACTCAAATATTTTGCATGCCCGTAAAACTCTACATAATTTCATTAAGAAAGAAGATATCCATAATATTAAGCTTAGAACTCAGTCCAAACTCATGGTACCACGATTTCGTTTAACTAAGGTAAACGATTCATTTATGAGGAACTGTATACGTTTTTACAATAAGATTCCGAAGAATATATTAAGATTATCATTTCCTAAGTTTAAAACTTACATTAAAAGTATTTTAATTAAAAGTCATATTACAAAATTTAAGAGTATGTTTTGGATAAAGAAGCACGGAAAGACAATAAGAGTGTATTCCATAGCATTTAAGTTTATTTGAAAAGAGCAATCCCTAGAGTTTCTTGCTCGTTTTTCTTAGGGAAGTCAGCGTAGTGAACGAGCAGTAGCTTCAAAAATGACTTTTTGAAGTGTAAAAATTTTACCAATGGAATAAACTGTTGTTTGACTTTGACTTCACAACCGAAACGCAGTAATGCTCACATTACTGCTTGCCCTGGACGAACTCTACTGCCACTTAATCTGTTTTGGCTTAGCTCACTGTTGATGCATATGTGTACATCGCATTATATGTACATACTCTTTAATTCAACCTTCTTAACCGAAATGTTACTTATCTTTATCGGTTTCACAAATCCAATGAACTTTATAAGTTTTATTACGATTACTTAGTTTAACGTGATTTGTTGGTTGCACACTGAATTAACGTAGCCCTGATATTTTAAACTCTCAAAGGTTAGTGAAAGTTGATTGCTTGTTAATGGAAAAGGTAATCGGTCATTTCAATTTATTAAACACGGTTATATAGTTAGCAGCAATTGGTAATGCCACGTCTCATTAAGATTCGGATTGTTATTTTTCGTGCCAGACTAACAAACTACTAGTAGAAATACTCGGAATTAGTAGAGGCGAAGCTGCACAGCCTTGAACACCTCCGTAAAGTTACCTGCTTATCGATATTTTACAGGATATATCAAGGAGAGTGTGCAATGGAATTGCATAATTTGGTTCCGCCTTCCCCTTTCCATCATACGGGGATTAGACTAGAGAGATTAGTAAGCCTATTGACTCTCGAGTCAATAGGCATTATTTAGGTGTGCATGCTGCATCATCGACCTCATCATCACTTTCCATCAGGTGACATCTCGTCTGTGGGAAAGTGAGGTCAAATGCGCACTTATTTTTTATAAAAAAAATCAAACCAGATAACTATGCCTTGAAATACCTCGTCTTAAGAGTTTTTACTACATCAAATGGCTTTGGCATTCCGTTGAATCAATCACTATGGAAAAAATATATAGTAAAATTGGGGGTAAGCACTTAAATACGCTATCAAAACGCGATTGCTAAAAATTTTCACAATAGAAAAAAACACAAACTTACCTCGAAATTTTACAAAAAAACCGCTATAATCAATAAGTACTTTACATATACCAATGACTTTTTTTATATCAACTGTACTAAATAGATAGAACATGTATATTATACGATATACATTATTCAAATAGGTTTAACTTCGTGTGTAAAAAATAAATTCTGAAATAAAGCCAGTGTTCCTGTTGCTCGAACCAAGCAAAATGAACCCTATTAGTACGAGAAAAATTTGAATTCTACCGGAGGTAGTATCGACTCTTAAAATCATCAAATTATTAAACGCGAGCGCTCCTCCGTAAGGTCGACTCCCCTGAGAAGCATGAGTAAGAAACTCTACGGGTTGCTATTTATTCAAATTGTTCATTTCAGTAATTATTTCAAAATGAGCAGTAGCCCGTTGGGAGGACAGATGCTTTTCAATTGAAAACTAGACACGAGCCAAAACCGTCAGCGTTTTTGGGAAAATTCTCGCGCAGTTTCGGGTTTCCTACTGCCGTATCCTAAGTGATTTGTGCGTTGCACAATTGACGTCAAAGTTCATTATGCTATGTACAATTTCGTTACAAGGATTCGCTTCCGTTCCATTTCACAGAATTGTAACTTCAGCCGTACTGCCCTCCTTATCGTGCCCACAAGTCGTGCGCCTGGCGGTAAGCGACACACCTATCCATTACAGTTGCCGTGTCACTCAAAGCTTTTAATCGCTAAGATCTTAGGGACACTGCCACTGTGCCCGTCATCCTGAGACATAAAGTTGACAAGACCCATGTGCTTTTAGTTTCACCAGTACCCTTTCCCTTCAAAATCGGAACGCAGTGATGCGCAAATTCCTACTTGGCGGCAGAATAGGTATGGTGGTAGTACTTTCCTAGACGAAGTCTTTCGCAAGGTGCTCTACAGCTATTAAAATCCAAAGGATCATCCAGAAATTAGGTTCCGTTTATCTTTTCGAAATCAAGTATTTATTGAAAAAAGATTTTATTAATGAAAGTTACAGGAAATGTTCTTGAAAATATGTATTATTTTTCCACATAATCGCCGCCGACCTCAATGCACTACGTATTCTGAAAATTAAGCTTTGAATTATCCTCCCCGTAGAAGTTTCCCACCACCTCCTTGGTCGAGTTCGTGACTGCTTCTTTCTCGTCTTTTGTGAAAGGTTCTGCGGGTCATCCCCACCTTTATTTTGGTAAACGATGAAAGTCTGAACTGGCCAAGTCGAGACTGTACGGTGGATGGATTGGAACATCCCATCCGAACTGATCCAAAAGTTCCATATGGAGCTAGGTGAGCCCGTGCGGTGTCGTGGAGAAGTCACACACCAGAGTTTAACATCCCCCTACTCATGTTCTGGTTGGCCCGACGAAGCTTCTTCAGGGTCTTCCATTACCGGGAGGTGTTAATTGTTTCTTCTACAGACAAAATATTAAGAAATTGTTGTAAATCAAAAAATTAGGTGGCGGACGCGATGTCTGTGACTGTGTTTTTAGGGCTACTGTGGCATTTCACCTCTCGTTCTACTCAGAAGATTTCCCTCTTTCGTACAATATTACCAGATTTGGAAAAAACCCCTAGCGACCTACAGACCAAAACGGAACTTATTTTCTGTTTGACCCTCGTATTTTAATAGTATTTATAATTTGTCGTTACTATGTAAATGAATTAATATATCCAGGATCAAAACCCCAAAACGCCCTTGATGAACAAAGTCATATCTGCGAAATGACAACTTTTCAGAAAAGTGAAAATGGAAGTAAATTAATTTCTTCTCCGCGAACCCAGTGAAAGTTAAACAAAATAACTGCGCTTGTGTTGAATATTATTTTTTCATGCAGTTACGTTTCCTACACTTTCTCATTTCGCCTCTTGGAGAAACACGTGTCGGGTATATTTTAGGTGGTGGTGTTTGTGACTGTAGCCTGTGTTACTTATAATATTAATTCTATACGCCGGGGAGGGTGTGAAAATTAACTGCATGCCAAAATATTGAGCACAAGCGCAGCTATTTTGCACAATTTAACCTTCACCGGGTTCGCGAAGTAGCAAATTAATTTACTTCCATTTTTGTTAACATGGACTTCCGCTAAGTAACGCCTGAATCTATTGACCTCTCCTGAAAGTATCGGGAGAGGTTTAACCATTCTGAGAACTTAACCTTTTTATGTTTAAATTGGAGATTTGTTTAATGTTTATGTGGCTCTAACAAATGTAACGCGATCGCAGTACCACAATCAGGAACCCTCTTCACAGGAGATCACAAACATAAACTACCAGTATCATGATATTATAACAAATCGACCTCGCGTATGAACCTATTGTGCACCAATCAAATGATTTAGGCCCCTCAATTCGGTACAATGACGTCGTGATGCTGGTTTTAATTGAAATAAAATGCCGGCTATAAAAGCTTTTTTTTAAAGTGATGTACACTCCTGGACTTTAGTAGCAGAGTAGTTCCTTGTGTAAGAGAGCGTCAAGGGAACTACTGCCCCTTACCTATTTCTGCTGCAAGCAAAAATGTGAGCTCTGGTTTGGAAGGGTAAAATTGCAGGCACATGGGACTTGTCAACTTATGTCTCAGGTGACGGGCGCAGTGGCAGTGCCCCTAAGACCTTTGCGATTTCAATATCTGAGTGACATTGCAACTGTCATGGGTAGGCGTGTCGCTTACCACCAGGCGCACGACTTGTTCGTTCCGTCATTTGGTATTATAAAAAAAAACACGTTATTCGAGCCAATTTCCTTTTTCAGTATTAAGCAGTGTTGCTAACTAGGCTATTAAAGTAGAGTAGAAAAAAATCACGTTTTTTTGAAAAAATCGAATAAAGCACGACTTTTTTGAAAAAATCCTAATTAATTACGATTTTTTTTATTTTTTCATTTTATCACACAGTTTAACTATATTTTTACGTAAAACGTAGTAATGTAAAGGGTTAATTAACTGCGGCAAGATATTTTTTTCTTTAAGTATTATAATAATGCTATTGATTTCTCAGATCCTAGTCTTTAAAATATAATTGTCTGATTTTATGTTGATTTCTGTGAAAGAAAATAAAATTGAACACATTTGAACTTAAAATGAAAAAGTGGTTCTAATGGCACTAATTATAAGACACATTTTAATGACGAGATCTTCTTTTTTATGATAACAAGTGACGGGATGAACAAGTCGTGAAAAAGATATATCTACATGAAAGAAATGGTGTGTCAATTGCCAGGGAATACCGCCTCTCCCGTTTAAAAATTCAAAATTAATCTTTAAGGCCGTGGGAGAGGCGAGAGTCTGAAATAGATATCCAAAATAATATTGAATGAATGAATGAAGTATTCTTTATTGCAGAAATATTTGTAAGGCCTGTAGGCAGTATACGTAACTAATTTTTGGTAAAAATGTCACTAAGGACGGCAGAGTTGGGAACCAACATATCTCGCACTGGATTATTCTTGTACACTCGACACAGAAAGAAATTACACTGTATAATTCATTATTAACTGCCTCTGTGGCCGAACGGTTACAATGCTGGTCTGCCACGCAGAGTCAAGGTCAAAGTCAAAGATTATTTATTCCATAGGTAAAATGAATTTACACTTGAAAACGTCAAATTTAAGCTACTGCTCGTTCACTACGCTGACCTCCCTGAGAAGAACGAGCAAGAAACTCTAGGGATTGCTCTTTTCAAATAAACTCAAATGCTATGGAACACACTTTGAATCAAATTTGTGTGAATTCTGGAGCCGTGTCGTCTTTCCATACATCTTTATCTAACACGTAGTCTTCATATCGAGTTCTTAGGTTTTCGCGATTGTTACAAATAGTTTCATTTCCTACGTAGTCTTCAATTTTGTAACACCATTTTTCGATCAAAATATTTTTAATGTAGTTTTTAAACTTAGGAAATGATAAACTTTATATATGCTCCGGATTCTTATTGTAAAAACGTATACAGTTCCCCATAAAAGAGTTGTTTACCTTGGTTAAACGAAATCGTGGTACCATGAGTTTGGACTTAGCTCTAAGTTTAATATTATGGATATCTTCTTTCTTATTGAAATTATGTATATTTTTACGGGCATATAAAATATTTGAGTAAATGTACTGTGATGCCACAGTCATGATACCAGTCTCCTTAAACTATTCTCTGAGAGAAACCCGAGAGCCTAGAAGGTACACAGAACGAATCGCTCGTTTTTGCAATACAAATATGGTTTGAATATCTGGCGCAGAGGTCACGGGTACTGTTTCCGGGCCTCAAGAAATATTTGTATGGCCTACATTTATTTCTCTCGTGAGTTTGGGTGTAATTTGCGGTTGTCGATATGTGAGTCCATGGCACCCGCGATACGGGGTTTCCCTATTAATGTGGAAAATTAACAATACGGTAACTTAAGTATAAAGATGGTAAATTCAACAGGCGCCCTTGTTGCTATGTAGCAATTTCTTGCAGCCAACATCAGGATAGAAATTTGGGATATGCAAAAGGGTGTAACCAAAGAATATCATTATAATTATTGCCAGACAATTACCTCAATTTCTTGGTCTCAAATTAGAGAACACCCCTATGAGTAACGCGCGTCCGTGCTCGCTCGGCATGTTTGGATCCGCCGCTGGTCGGTGACTGCAAAGGCGTAACGGGCGCAAGAGCTCGCGCGGTCTCAGCTCTGAATACCTGCCACCACACACGTTGGCCCGTGGGCGTTTTCGCACCGATTTTTTTAAATCGGCGCGTTTGACATCACGGGTCGTGAGAACGCGCCATAATGAAAGTTAACTAAAATTTTAACGAAAATTAATTATTTACATCGCAAGATACAACATTAAAATTCTGAATCGGACTATGTAAACAACCTTTTTTTCGACAAAACTTTTAACTACATCCTTTCATAACAAGTGAAATGAAGTAATCTAAAGTAGACTAAAAATTAAGTTCACATTTATCTCAAAATTTACAAATTGCCCAGCGGGTTTACGTGCCCGCTGCCTCGTCAGTCGCCATCGGGCTTCATGCGTTCTTTTTATTTAAATTAGGCGCATTTTTTCATATCTTTATCAAAAAGATCAAAGTAAACTTAAGTTATTTTTTTAGGAGATCAAAATAAGGAAACCTATCAAATGAAAACAACCTATTTATTATATAATTTACTCATAAATAAAAACGGTAACAAAATAAATTTAGTACTTATTGTTTGAAAACCAAAATAAAATCGAGTTTTCAAAAGTTGAATCTAATTGAGTTGGAATAAATAATTACTTTCTTGATCCTACATAAACATCATTGTAAAAATAAATTACAAACATGACTCCAAAGTCTCAACTGTGTGGAAACCAAAGAATGATTGACTATAAGCTATAAACTAAATTCTACCACCTAATGCATAATTCTACTATACTGTCCTTCGTATAACTTCTACGAATTTTCACACACGCACACAGGCACACTCACACACCCAGACACCGACACACACACAGAGACTCATAATTTTACAAAATGTTAACGTAAAATTTATCCATAGGAAATGTTCGAAAAATCAAATATACGCGATTTAAATCCGGAAAACTAGTTTCATTTCCTATGAGTAACAATCGCGAAAACCTAAGAACTCGATATTTATCCATAGCTCAATGTTCTTAGATACCTATAAATTTACTGTGTGCACAACGTATTAATTACTTTACCTAGTTTAGGAGCTAGATAATCGCTTAATTATTATGAAAAACTATACCTACGGCATGTACTACCAAATGTTAGTCACTTGAATAAATATTATTATCATCTGAACATAAATTCAAATTATGCAGTTGAATATGCAATTACCTTTTTTGTTTCATTGTAGAAAATTGTTGGTGCTATTAGTGCGAATTTTCGTACACGTGTTAATCAGGCCGAATGGTTTGGCCAAATATTATATTCATTTCGGTCAAAGGCCGAATATACTATTCATTGAATCTGTAGTAAAAATCCAAAAGCTAACTATGCGACACTTGACACGCTCGTCATTATTTTAATGGAGTGATCGTGTGTACTGGTGCCAGCTCTGTAAACGTGTAAAATGATGAATTACTAAATATTTAATTAAAGGTTTAGTTCACTTGTTTTATATGGAACTCGCTTTCGGAAACACGCTAGTATAAATAATGATTAATACAAAGATCGCACATAAAAGAAAAAATCCGTCAATCTGACAGGACTCTACTACATCTGTGCAATACGATGGGGCGATAACAAACTAGTTGAGAAATTTCACAAAAAATAAATTAATATCATGATAGTAAAACTTCCTAGTATTCTTTACAATCAATGTTACAGTGAGAAAGAGTTCGTCTGCCAGCTTACCTATTTCTGCCGCCAAGCAGTAACGTCAGCATTACTGTGTTTCAGTTTTGAAGGATACGGAATGGTGAAATTACAGGCACAAGGGCTTGTCAACTTATGTCTCTGTGTGACGGGCGAAGTGGCAGTGCCCCTCAGATCTTTGCATTTTAAAGCTCTGGCACTGCAACTGTTATGGACAGGCACGTACCTTACCATCAGGCGCACGTTCGTCCCGTCGCACTATGGAAACACTGTGTCGCGGGTGTCATGGACACACATAGACAACCACTAATTATACCCTCACTCACGTTAGAAATGAATGTAGGCTATACAATAATTTCGCCCGACCCGGGAATCGAGGCCAAGACTTCTGCGTGGCAGACCGGCGATGACCGTTCGGTCTCAGAGGCAGTTAACAATGGACTCTACAGTATATTTTCTTGTGTTGAGTGTACAGGAATAGTTCAGTGGCAGATTGGTTGGTTCGCAATTAATGAGAGATCCAAGATTCAAATCCCAACGGCGGCACGTACTTGAAGTTCTAAGTTAATATTTAGTAGGTATTCTTGCTAATGGTGATGGAAAATGTCATGATGAAATCGAAGCAGGTTTACAACCCTTGGGACAGGTGTATATACATAAACAATATTTAAAAAGTAATTCTAACATTTGTAAATGGAACTCTTTGGCTGTAGAATACAATTTGTTTCATCTGACTGTCACTTGTATTTACGTTGTGGCGTTTTAGAAATTGGTTGTCTACATCACCATGGATTTAAGTCGTGAAAATTTTGGTGACAACTTTGCTGCATCAGGTTTTATGTAGTTACATTACGGCGATTAGAAATTGTCACTAATTTCAGGCTTCATACCACGGTATGACTTCTTTTTATTTTCCCGATATTTCGGAACGGTTACACGCTCTATGGTTTCGGGTTGAAAATCTATATAGATTAGAGATTGGTTTGAGAATAATTTAGGTAAATCTGAGTTACCTAAAAAACTATTTTAGATAGCTGTAGTTGGACCATTCTGTGTGTATATGTATTATTTAATTCCTATACCTTTGGTATATAAATTATTCGATGCTCCTATCACCCATGCATATTTACCTAATTGAAAGAAACTTATTTCGATATAAACTGGCAACGCATACGAATTTATGTTGAGGTTTTGTGTTCTATTTATTTATTTATAAAGCATTGGCTTCAGAGCCATCAGCTTAATG
>NW_020653855.1:2688110-2692026 GCF_003589595.1 Hyposmocoma kahamanoa
GGTTTGTTTGAAAAAACAAATATACGCGATTTAAATCCGGAAAAATAGTTTCATTTCCTATGTGTAACAATCGCGAAAACCTAAGAACTCGATATAATATACATAAATTAAAAATTTATTCGTGTAAAAAATTTAACTCTTTTGTGTTTTTTTTATCTGTTTTTGAAGCTAAAATTTTAGCCCTATAGATACAGAGAACTTTCTTTGTTGTGTGCACATGTCAAAAACAAGGTGATTTTGTAACAAAACGTGTCAATAAAATAAAAAAATTATTATATTGCATATAATTTGTTTGATGTCCTAATACCTCTTAAGTATTCAGATACTCACCAAAAAGTCAAGTCTTATTCTCGCCAAAAAGTCAGCTTTTTGGCGAGAAGTCAAAGTGAGCGGCAAATTTAATTTTCCCTCTCGAGTTTAATTTTAATTTTTATTAGTTTTCTTAATTGTTTTTAACTACAAATTGTCATATTTTGAAGATGGGTCCTCGCCTTAGTGGGGGGACCCAGCAGATAAGAAGAAAAGGAGAGAAGGTGAAAAGAGGCTGTAAGATGCAGTGCGCCGTAAGATCAAAACGTGCAGTTTACAGTGTCGTGACTGTATATTTAAATGAAGTTGTTCACATATAGCACGACACGATTAACTGTTGTTCACGATTTTTTATCGTTACAACGACAATCTGTTGTCACAGTGGGAACAGCTAGAACGACACTCGTCCGACGATAAAAAACCGTCACGATAAAACGTGTCGACAGATTGTCGCAGCTCCTATTGTCGTCACGTTTTATTTATCGCTGTCCGTACGTATTCTGCTCCCTGCCCTCCCCTCTCGTACCCCGCGCCCTCTGCTCACTTTGCAGTAGCGTTGGGTCGTAACCAGAGATGGGCAAGGAGGCTGTCGTGAAACGATAAATTGACGTCACGATCTTGTGGGAACAGCTAGTCACGACAGTCGTTCAACGATAATAAAACGTGACGACATAATGGGAACGCGCCCTTAGACATAAGTTGACAAGTCCCATGTGCCTGTAATTTCACCAGCACCCTTGCCCTTCTAACATTACTGCTTTGTGGCAGAAATAGGTAAGGTGGTAGTACTACCCTGGACGAACTTTTTTACAAGGACTTCTACTGCTACTTAATTTTTTAAGATTAAGATTTCGTGTAGAGAAGTACTGCCACCTTATTTATTTCTGTCGCCAAGCGGTAATGTGAGTAAGGGTGCTGATGAAACTACGGGAACACGGGACTTGTCAATTTATGTCTCAGGGTGATGGGCGTAGGGGCAGTGCCCCTCAGCTCTTTGTAATTTACGGCTCTGAGTGACACTGCAATCGCTATGGACAAGCGTGCCAGGGTTGTTCATACCGTTACTTGGCCTCATAAAAAAGACCAGTGCCCAACAGGGGCCTGTTCAGAACAATTCATGAAAGTTTACTGGTAATCGAAACAAATACGGGACAAACATAAACACAAAACACTCATCGCATTACTATTTATTATCTTTATCCAAAAATCAATGTCTCGTGGATATTTGAATTACTTTAGATCACCATCAACAATCTGGACAAAAAACAAACAGACCGAATTTATACACATTTTTACATCAATGGGATAATCCTACAAGAAATATAATATATAATAATACCCTTCTTTTTCATATATCAAAGTCAGTGCAAAGCCTTAAGTCTAACAAAGGTGTTCCGAAAAATTTAACACGCCGAGAGCGAGACTCGAGACAATACAGCTCCAAAACGCTTGGAAATTGAACACCCTGTTGGTAAAGGGGTCGAGACGAGGGCTCTTCAAATTATACAGGTGGGAATAGGAATGGGGGTGACGTGGATACCATTATATCGATAGATAGTTCAACAAAAAACTAACGATTATAGAGTTATAGTAACAGTAGAGCTCCTGTGAAAGAGTTCGTCCAGGGAGGTACTGCCACCTAACCTATTTCTGTCGCCAAGCAGTTATAGCAGCAATGACTATTATAAAAGCGGATAATACCTCCATCCGAAATCACCGAATGATTAAAAATAATAACCTAGAATCAAGACAAAAGTATTTGTGTTTCGATTTACAATTACAAAACTTTTCGTAATTCCAAAATTTCCGAGGGAGGTAACGTGATCGGTGAAATTACAGGCACATGGGACTTTTCCGCTTATGTCTCGGGGTGATGGGCGCAGTGTCAGTTCCCCTCAGATCTTTGCGATTTAAAGCTCAGAGTGGCACTGTGACTCCCATGGGCAGGCGAGTCGCTTATATCATTAAAAACCTCTATGTGTGTACTCTGTCTCTTCCGATCTCTGGTTGTAACTTAAATAATAAAAATGTTTCTAATCTTTAGCATAAGCTTTCGATATCGATAAAAAATACCGCATCCCGTCACTAGCCCACTTGAAGTAGCGTCGAGCGGTAGTAAGATTTTTCTGCTTACATCATTTAAAAAAAAGAGAAAAGGTCACCAGGTCGCTGGGTTTACGGTTAACTTTTAACGTGAATTTATAATTTTTGCTTGTTTATTATTCATTTGTTAAGAAATACTGTTTTCACATATTTTAGTATTATAGTTTTGAATAGTTGTCGGGTATAACAACATAAATAAAATAATAAGAAGTATCAAGAAGTAGAATTTGGAAAAGAATAATCTCAGAACAGTGCACTAAAAAAACCGACCTTAAAAGCTCGTGGAATTACATCTATTTGCCAAGTTTTATTAAAATCGGTTACCGGAAAGTGCGCGAAATCGGATTCATCCCCTAGTTTGCCACCTATAGTAATGGAATAATGGGACCAATATAGAGGTACCATCGTTCCAACAAAAAAGTATCATAATCGGTTCACAAATTTATCCGGAGTTATCGCGTAACATACATTAATAAAACAAACATATGAAATGAGAACCTCCTCCTTTTTTTTGAAATCGGTTAAAAATTTCGTTGTCCCTGTACAGGCGAATGGGTGGTATACCAATGATATAAGAATGGAGTGTTCCGGACTTTCTAGTAAGAACTGAACGGTGATGGTAGTTAACTAATACTACCTCACGGCAGAACTTTCCCGGCATTAAATCGCGCTAAGTGGCTTTTTAAAAAATGGTTCGCTTAATGTTATTTGGACCGATAAATGGTGTCAATCAGAATTGCTTTTCCAATTGATTTTCAATGAGTTAATAAAAACTCAAAAGTCTTATTCGATCGTTTCCAACTAAAATACAGCAAGGCTCTGAAGAGTGTTTGTGATTTCAATACAACAAGAATTTTTCGGATGCTATCAAGGAAAAATATATTTTTTTAGTTTTGTAAAAGATTTGTACCTACTTATTTTGCAAAGTATTTTTTTTAATGCACACACTCAACGTAGCCCCGCACTGGGGAAACTCGGTATTTTGCATGTGTTTTGGGTGAAATGGACACACATATAGACAACCACAAATTACACCCAAACTCACCAGAGAAGTAAATGTAGGCCATAGAAATATTTCTTCCGGCCCGTGAATCGAAACTGGGACCTCTGCGTGGCAGTCCGGCATGGTAACCGCTCGGCCACGTAGGCACTAAAGTAAATTATAATGGCTGGATAGAATTCTTTAATATGTAATGTAAAAAATAAGTTAAAATGTATGTTTTAATGTTATTGAACTCAAATATTTTTTTATTTAATCATTTATTGCACAGGAAAACACTGTTCACCTACCCACGACAAAGGAGAACACATTTCTTCCTGCAGACCTGATTACATGAGACAATAATTACAATAACGGGTACGTACGTGCACAACAAAAAAATATTATGGAATAAAAAAATACAATATCAATAATATTACATTATTGTAAATAAGATAAATACATATTTCATAATATAACGCCTATAAAATGAATGGAACAGTGGATAAATAGCGCTCATTAATT
>NW_020653855.1:2692036-2707358 GCF_003589595.1 Hyposmocoma kahamanoa
CGAGACTTAGACATATTAACTAAACTAATGGATAATTCACGTATTTAAGTCGAATTTTTACTGAGCATGTTTGGGTCCTTAATCATGAGATTCCGTCCAGTGACCGCAGTTTTTTTTATGATAGCAAGTGACGGAACGAACACGTCATGCGCTTGGTAGTAAGCGACACGCTTATCCATGACAGTTGCGGTGTCACTCAAAGCTTTAAATCTCAAAGATCTGAACGGTACTGCCACTGCGTTCGTCACCCTGAGAGTCACATGTAATTTTACCAGCACCCTCACCCTTCAAAACCGGAACGCAATAATGCTCACATTACTGCTTGGAGGCAGAAATGGGTAAGGCAGTACTTCCCAGGACGAACTCTTTCACAAGGAGCTCTACTGCTACTAATATAATAAGTTAAAATAGTAAATCTCTTCTTATCCCGAAAAATTGGCTACAACGACATAAAAATATCATATAAACGCGAAATCTTCTTCGACAATAAGGCTTGCCATAAATTGTGCCGTAAAATATACGTGCCGTAAACATTTTATAAGTCATTCGATGCACGCACATGCGTCCGCTATTTATTATAGAAATAAGTAGCCGAGTGGGTTGTGAGCTTTATTTTAGAGCAGTAAGACTTCTATCTGAACAATTTCAAATATCGTCAGAAACGAATTTATTGTTTCTCAAAATATTCTCCGTTAGCGTTAATGCACTTTTTCATAGGAATAAACCAATTTCAAAAACATTTAGGTATACCACTCCGCCGTAACAATCTCTAAAACATATTTTTCAGCCTCTTCAGGTGATGAAAATCGCTGACCGCGTAACTAGGTTCTTAATTTTTGGAAATAAATAAAAGTCACGAGGTACCAGGTCGGAACTGTACGCGGGATGGCTCATAAGGTCAACGTTGTTCACGTTCAAAAATTCGTTTGTCTGCCAGACAGAATGAGAACGTGTGAGAATTGGCATTATCGTGGTGCAAGATGATACGGCGTTTACGGTTATTTTTACGGAGTTTGTTAATAACTTCCGGCAAACAAATGGTCGTGTACCAATCACTATTCACGGTACAACGACTGTCCAAAGCAACAGTAGCCACGTGTCCAGTTTTATTAAAAAAAGAAGCAATCATCCGCTTAGAGGCACTTTTCACGCACGCCACTTTGGTTGTTTTCGGCTCATCTCGAAAGATCGTAACTATAAATCCATGTTTCGTCACCTGTTACTATGTCCCACACCAAATTTGACGCCCCTTCATTGAATCTGGTAAGCATGGCATTTCACCAAGTGACGCGATCCGTTTTTTGGGCCTCAGTCAAATTGTGTGGGATCCACCGAGAGCACAGCTTTTTGTGTAGTACTGATTGTATTTGACTCATGCCTATGCCTAAATATGCCCGAATCTCATGGTATGTCACATGCCTGTCTGTTTTGATCATACGGCGCACAGCATCGATGTTTTTGTTGTTCACAGCAGTGAACGGGCGACCATCACGAAATTCGTCACTGAGATTCACACGACCGCGTTTGAATTCTGCAAACCAGCTATAAATAGTCGTCTTGCATGGTACTTCATCGTCAAAAGCAGTTTGAAGGCGAGCGAAGCACCGCTGAGCTGTTAAATTACACTTAAAGTGGTAGAAAATCATACTACGAAAATTTTCACGAGTTAGATCCATGGTGATGTAGACAACCAATTTATAAAATGATGCCACATTGTAAAAACAAGTGACAGTGAGAAGAAACAAACTGTATTCTACAGCCAAAGAGATCCATTTTCAAATTTTGTAATTACTTTTTAAATATTGTTTACAAGTGGCCAGTTCCGGAAACTTATAGTGCGCTCTATGTAATATCAAGTAAAGAGACGAAAAGTCTACGCTATACGCCCGTCCAGTTGAAGAGCCACTCAGAGCTGTAAGTCGCAAAGATCTGAGAGGCACAGCCACTGCACTCGCCATCCTGGAACATAAGTTGACAAGTCCCATGTGCTGTAATTTCATCAGCATTTCAAAACGGGAACACAGCGTCTGTTTAAAGGTAAAACCACATACGTGACAATTGAAACAAATAATCTTTAATTTATATAGCCATGGTCAGAAAATCTTTCTGTACGTTAAACTCAATAACAAAAAAACTATAAACTCAAAAAGAGTTTTATCCGCAGAAAGATGGTGGTTTTTTTACAACAAGTCACTTATGTCGCTTTACCTTTAGGTAGACGACAATTATGCTATCATTACTGCTTGGCGGCAAAAATAGGTAAGATGGCAATACTTCCTTTGACTAACTCCTTCACAGTAGAGCTCTACTGCTTCTGGAAATACATAAATATAGTGTACTGTAAAATACATTAACATAAGTATTATGTCTCATACTTTACACGCAAACACATGGTCTATCTACTTTGGGCACCCGCGGGCACGGGCATTGGGAATGGGAGAGACATCATCATCGTTATCAGTCCGTTTATACGTCCTGCTGCAGGTCACAGGTCTCTCAGGCGAGGGTTTAAGTCATTGTCCGACACCCTGGTCCTGGAACCTGGCGGGTTGGGGACTTCACACGTTTTCCGAGGGTTTTGAACTTTCTGCGATGTGCAGGATTCATCACAATGTTTTTCTTCACCGAAAAGTTCATGGTAAATTTCATACACAAATTCAGAGAAACTCAGAAGTGCGAGCCTGGATTTGAACCCACGGCCTCTTCTTGAGAGGCGATCGGTCAAAACATGAGGCTATCGCGGCATTTGTATTTTCATACAAAATTTAATATATTTTTTTTGTCATAGATACCGTTAGTTATCGTATTTAATTATAAATGTTTACCAAGAAAGAAGAGAAATAAAATGTTATAGAGCGAGTCAGCCAATCATTTGATTCAATGTCCACGAACTTTGTTTATAAACACGTTCGAAGTTATATTTAGCATCTTTAATGTGAAGAATTAACAGCTTGGTTTAGTAATAGAAATGAATGTTACCATTCGAAAAAGCTCTTAATGCAGATCATTTAATATTACATCGACTATTCTTGGTTATAAATCCGTTCGGAGTTTTTTTTATAACATCAAGTGACAGGACGATAACAGGTACAGTGCCACTCAGAGCTTTAAATTGCAAAGATCTGAGGGGCTTTACCGCCTACCACTGCGCCCGTCACCCAGAGACATAAGTCGTCAAGTCCCACGTGCCTGTAATTTCACCAGCACCCTTACCCTTCAAAACCGGAACACAGCAATGCTGACATTACTGCTTGGCGGCAGAAATAGGTAAAGTAGCAGTACTACCCTGGACGAACACTTTCACAAGAATCTATATTACTACTGAAAAAAAATTCTATAATAAAAACCTCTGGTAATTAAGTAGTCTGTACCTTGTACTATCGGCAAAGTTGAACCTTGATCAATTCCAAAACATTTGCCTTGCAGTCGGAGATCGTTGCTATCCTCACTGCTTTATTGAAATCGTTTGATTATAAAAATGCTTTTGAGACAGGTCTCAATTCCATAAGCCTATCGAGTTGCAAACATAACCCTTAAGGTGGTCAGGCATCAACTTATACCTCAACCACATTATATTGTCCTAAAAAGGCCAAATGGAAACTATCCAGAATGAAGAGACGTGTTTGGAAAATTGGTAGGAGTGGAAGCACTACCCAGACAGACACCCAAACCAGGGGGCCTACCATAACCTTTCCAAAAACAATCTTATTTCAATGTAAGTTTAAAGTAAGCTTAATAATATAATATTACTCATATTCGTACTATGATAAACTTGTCAACCAAGTAATGTATTATTGCTAAGGTGATTGAAAGAACGAATGACTTCCCAATTTTGTCTATTCCTTACTAAAAATAGGAAAGAAATAACGCTATATGAACTATATAATGCCATCTCTTTTTTTTTTTTGATGGTCCGAATCGTCTTATCGCTGTATAATGTTTAAGTACATTATGTTATTTACATTCAGAGAATTTTAACTGTTCAAAAAGAAAAGTATGTAATAATAAAATCTATTAAAATTATTTCGTTTTCAATTATTTTTCCGCATTTTCGTAAAGAAAAATAAATAAAACAAGCTGAGTCTTGATAGTCACGTTGTGACTTCGGAACTATAGTCTAGTGTCAACTGTTAGTTTCGCCAAGGAGCATATAGAAGGCGCTGTTATAATTTCACGAAATAAACATCGCGTATTTTTATTTAACGAAAAATTATTTACTATGTGCTAATAAATAAAAAATGTTGAAGAGATATATGTAAATAAATAAGTTCAACTTAACTTTTAATCGTTACAAATCAATATTAAGGCAATAAAACTGAGAATAATATTGTTTCAATTGCATCCGTGTAACTATTTCAAGATTGCTAAATTTGACATAAGAGCAATATTATTTTAATGTTAAAGTCGCGTCGTAGTACAAACTGAGTGAATGAGTAGTCAGAAAGCTGCCAATAAAACATCAAAGTTTTAACATTGCAATAAGCCTACTTTATGCACGTTATGGTACGAAAAGTCAATGTAAGGTTAAAGTAATATTGTTTTAAGAGGTTGTGGTAGGCCCCCAGAACCAAAATTTAAAAATTAAAATTCCGAGGTCGATAATCAGACTGAAGATTTGAAACTTGACTTACTCTCAAAATCTGTTATACTCTATAAACCACACAGATATGCGGAAATGTAAACAATATCTTATACGTTTAACGATTTTTATCAAATAATGTATTCCCGTGCTTATAATAAATGTGCTTAAGCTTTTTTTACACGGTGCCGGTGACACAGACTATATACGTTCTTAATAGCTATTTGGCAAGCAATATCAGGATGAAGGATCTTATCATTTTTAGCTCAAGGTGAGTCACCGAAGGAAAAGCGGGAAAAACTCTTTTGCTAGATCAAATGGTTAAGGTATTTAGTATTCAATAACGGTCTTTACAAAAAATTTATATCTTTAGGGCCATAGGGTAGGCGGGAGTCTAAAATAGACATCCCAAATAATAATAATAACATTGTCTTATGAAAAGCTGTAATTTTAAATACATGCCGAATTGTCAGAAAAGTTTATGCAGATAGAAAAAGACGAAATAAGCTCTCATCATAAGACACACCATACTGCGTTTCGATAAGTAAATGTAGTTAAAACCAGACGATAGCCTGCGAAAAGGAAAACAGAAGAATAATAGTGAAAATCAGTTTTTATCTCCTATTTACATACAGTTTTAAAAGTACATCCAAGTGAGCAACATAGTGGGAGATTGGTGCCCACATTAGATATAAACTGTATCTGCGTGTAAAGCACAGAAGGAAAAACAATCGAAGTGCCCGGTTGGCATGTCGTTGCAAGTTCGTTGCCTATTATTGCATGTTGCGACGTTTTGATTTTATATTGAAATTTTAATCAATGTGCTGCCATCTAGCGGTCAATAGCTGCACGACGACGAATTCGAGATGTTAACTTAGTTCTCCAAAAAAGAAGCGACCATACTGCAGCGGTTATAAAATTTACTTTCGTTTATTGTAACAAAATATTTTGACTTAACGATTATGAAACACCACCATAGATAATGTTACAAGTGCTACTATCATTCTTGCCCCCCAAAGTAGCTTTTTTCATGATTTTCGAGGGTTTGCTCTAGATAATTAACACGACCATAACGTGCAAAGCGAAAATGGCGTACTAAGCTCAAATACATACTTATGTGGAACTTCGCGTACTGTTGGCACACGTGTCATGTAAACTAAGCACTTCTACTGTATTTACTATTGTGTGGTGTAAAGTATGTGACATAACATACGCATAACTCGGCACGCTTCTCTTACGGTGGTGTAGATAGAAATCGCTACTGTCCACTTATTACGTGAAAATAAGAGAATTTTTTTAATTACTCTTAAAATGTACATGGTTCTTACAGAAACGAGTTATTCGAGTTACAAAAGTTTTGCACTGAAGTTATCCGATATAACAATTTTCAGGGAACAACAAATCGAGGGTCCGTCTTTTGAAATTGGATGTTTTTGTCTTCGGAAAAGGAGCGGTAAAGTACCTAATTAAAGATCCAATAGTAACTTGTCTTTCCTTAAACGACATTTCCACAAACGAAGTTCTATTAGCAGTATTATCTTAACAACAACAGACCAATTTTTTCGAACAGTAAACAAGACATAGTTGCGAAAGCTAACATGCCCTGTGGCGGCTCAACAACGAGCAAAGATGTTCTAACTTTTACTATTTTGACATTAGGGCTATGGTTCAAGTTAATACCTGCACTGGAAAGCTGACACTAATATATATAGATTTTCTAGAATAGCGACCTATATCAAAAGCATTTTTTATGATACCTAGTGCGCCTGGTGGTAAGCGACATTCCTGTCCAAAGCAGTTGAAGTGTCATTCAGAGCATGTCGCAAAGTGCAAGTATCATAAAAAGAATAAAAGAAGACTTGTACTGATGTTAGATTTTGATATATTTTTAAAGCATTGTGAGAGTGGTCTTCAGAATGTGTTCTGTAGGACTTTTTAATAAATACCATTCGAGTAACGTAAAACCCGACAAAGAAGAAATCATAACAAATCCAAGAATTTCTTCAACGTAGTGGTTGTCTCAGCGCTGACGCTTTACACTTGTTCTACCAAAAGTACAATGACCCATGTCAAACTCTGTCAACTGTCAAAAACAATGTAAAGTCAAAACATAGCTGTCGTCTTTAGGGATCCTTAGTAAAATCTCTGTGTCTATTTACAAACAATCTTATTTTCCTTTGCCTGTTGTCATTGATTGCTTTCTTCTTCAGTTATAATTCATACCACAGCTTGAAAGCTAAACAAACAAAACAAGCACAAACAAAAATGGCGCCTATGATCGTGTTCTGAGAAGTCATAAATCCATATCACACAAGCCGCGGACACATCAAACGCGAAGCTTGGCGGCACGACGTGAAACAAATAAACGCCGTAATAGAGTTAAGAACATGACTTCCTAGCAATAAAATGTTTCTTCCGTTCACAGCAGCTGCAGATACTAGATCTTAATGCGCTCCTATTGTCAGTTCCTTACTGCAATGTATTAACTGGAAGAAGGTGGGAGGTGTGCTAGGTGTACAACATTTCGAATTTATTAACGCCTCTTAATTGTTTTGCTTTAATTTATACGTACTTTGGTGGTTTTTGTAATACACAGTTTTTATGATATCAAGTGACGGCACGAACACGTTATGAGCCAGGTTGTAAGCGACATGCATATCCTTAAGAGTTGCAAAAATCTGAGGAGCACTGCCACTGCGCCCTTCACACTGATACCTACGTAAAGTTGACAAATCCCATGTGCCTGTACGTATAGTTTTTATTTTTATTTATTTATTTATTTTCAGGCTACAAAAGACCCATAAAACACATACCTTATAGACTAACAACATACATAATAATATGATAAAAACTATTTATTTATTTACACGTATGAACGGCGACGTGTGACGCAACGTGGGTGTCCGATAGCCGTCCTCGGAAACGCCGGAACATGACACCCTTCGGCCAAAAGTCCTCCTTCATGAAGGCCGACAGATGTTGAGTTGGTACTCTCAAAACAAGTGAATTAAAATTCACCTTGTGGCGTGACTCCAACTGCTCCACACTCAGGGCAGCTTTGGCTTTCACCCGTATGTACTCCACAATATCCGTAGACTTTGTAGAGTAATGAAGTCGTGACGCGTTAGCAACGTCGTCGGTACCGCTGGACGCAATAGATGGTTTAGTACGGACCTATCAATGGCGAAGGAAGAATGAAAGTTTGATGATTGAGAAGGTGTATGCTGCAATGCACGACATTTTCTGTGCAATTCGTGTTGCCAAATTGGAGAATTTCTTGGGCAAGCCTGTCACGTTATAACTGGTTCATCTTTTTTCATGACATTTTTTTTTATCGTAAATGGCCTTACTATTGACCAATACCCTGCCCGTGCAGCAAAGATAGGGCCTACAATGAAACGAGCTCGCCCAGAAGATGCCTATTCATGCGCACCACAAAGATACTCTAAGATATGTACTGTTTCCGAGTACATACGAGTTATTATGCATGTACTCGGAAACAGTCACAGGCGGGAAATTCCATTCCTAGACTGTACGCCATAATAAAAGATGACGAAAAGCTCTTAGTACGCCTGTTAGGCACATCGACCAATGAGCTGATGGGGCACACTAATAAGGCAAACATAAACATATTTCTGTCAAAAGAGCAGTGCCATTAAAAAAATTCTTACATAAAAACGTTATATTTTTGCACTAAACAAAAAGATCCTCACAGTTTTAAATGTCATACCAAAACGCACTTACCGGTGCCGTGATGTCACTCTCGTCTCGGAGTTTTCTCTGTATACAACCCTATCGAGAGAAATCAATATTTTTATTCCCCTCTGTCACTTTGTTAACTCTACACATTAAAGGAGACTGTATAGAAAAGGGCGGGAAAAAAACAATATGGCGGACACATTAATCATATACTGGACAGACATTAACTGTCGTAAGTATAAATTCGAAAATAGCTCGAAAATTACTTGAATGATTGATTTTAAATGTGTTTTGGAACTGCCTACTCGTTTAACACTCTGAAAAGGTTGTATCCCCCGTTATTTCGCCTTACAACTGACCGTAGTACCATGAGTTCGCTTTATCGGTAGTCTCTAGAGGCTGCATAAAATAATAGAATAAAAAAATGTGATATTCAAGGTTATACTATTGTTGAACGTAAAATTGGATTATCTACACGCCAATAAAACCGCCGTTAGAATATTGTAAGAAACATAAGATATCTACTTAATTCAGAAAGAGAAACAAAACAATTCTTACTCGAAAATATGAAATTATCTCTCCCTTTTTATTTTTAAATATATTTGGCAAGTAAGAAATTGCTTAGGTGTTTATAATAAACTCTAACCTATAAATAAAATTGAATAATCTTTTACGGTATGTGAATAATTCGTATTTAATTGATTTTGAAAAAATACACTTTGAGTTAATACGCTATTGCATTAACAATGTATAATATACATAGACCGGCACGTTTAGGGGAACAAAATCCCCTAAATAAAACAGTGTTATAGTCCGGCCGTTTACTTTACTTTTTTATTTAGGTCTCATTTAGAAAGAAAATTTAGTCTACTGACATTTTCTTCGGTCATCTGTTTTAATTTTCTTGGTAATAGAGGTTTGTCGAATTGTTCGAGGTTAATATTTAGCTTTCTTGCAAATTTCATAAATATAGTTAAAAACCATTTTTTTATTTATTTGGTATCATAAAAAAAAATCTGTTTCAACTATTACAATTCTTGAACATTTTTAATCATTTCTGCCTTGATGCGAAAACTGAATTGCTATTTGTTTGAATTCCATTTATTTCAATAAAATGTTGAGTAAGACAGTACTAAGATGATGTTAATATACTTTATGTCTAATTCTTAGTTTTTTAAATATATACACTACATTTTTGACGACTATTTTTGATTCTTGACGATTTCGATGACCCAACGATTTGCATTGTGGACGAGAAGGTACTGAGTTCGAGTCTCTGTTGGAACCAATTTGGGAATTGAATTTTTCCAAATTGGATCTCATCTGAGTGTTCCAAGTAGTGAGACTCGGATTCGTGAATTCCCGATTGTTCTAATACTCATAGTACAGGGAAATCCCTAGTTAGTGGTTGTCTAAAAAACAAAACAAAAATATTCTCAATCCACTATCATAGTGTGCTGTGATATTTCATATAACAATATCAAATATTTAACTCGACCATAGGCAACTGTCGCTACCGTAAACCAGTGGCAAACGCGTAGGGACCATCTTGGTACTCGATCATGTAGGGTTCTCTTCAGTGGGCTCTCCGACTATCAGCATTTTTCAAGCTTTGAAGTGGTGTTCGTTTACAATTGAAGCGAAAACGATTAGCTCTTGAAAAACAAACGTGATCTTTTTTTAACGGAAATGTATTTTAAATATTCAATAATAAATATCAAAAACATATTGTAAATGTTTTTTTTTTAATCAGAAAGACACTAAAAAATTTCTAAACGCACTTATTTCCGAATTTGGGATTTGCTGCTTGTTCTTTCTTTCGAGGACAGTATAAACACCAGGACTGACCGTGATCAACAATTGATTTGTAACAAATTCCTTGCAATTTCATAGAAACCACTATCGTCGCATGCGTTCTGCAGTGTTCCTTCATAAAGAATTACAACTTAATTCTTTATGTCTGGTCTTTGCATTTGATTTTGAACAATGGGTAAAAATTAAATAAGACAAGATAATAAAATAATCCCTTTCAAGCGCATTGTTGGTTGCCTGTCTGTTGCATCCATTAGGGTTAACTTAATCCCTCGACAATGGTGTGTTACAGAGAGGCAAGATTTTTTTTTTATTAACCTACAACGCCAGAAATAGGGATGGTTTGAAAATTTTACAGATCATCGTCTCTCTTGTCCTACAGATCTCTAAGGAAAGAATTTAGGCTATAGTGAAAACAAACTGGCTGTTACATTGACTTACAATTATATGGACGTCGGGTCCGCGCTAAAAAGTGTCCGAACTTATAGGGCGTTAAAATCGTATACAGAGAGTCATTCACGCTTTAGTCTTCGTTTGTTCGACTGACAGCGAAGCAAGCAAAATTAGACAGTACTGCGATGACATTACAATTTAAATTCAACGTTTTAGCTTTTTCATATTCCTTTACATGTCACTACGTTTAAATAGGTTGGCTTGGGACATTTTTTTCGTGGTTTTTGTATTAGACCCGTCGTCCATTTATTTGTAAGTCAATGGGCTGTTATCAAGTTTTTTTATGATACTAAACGACGGGCCGAACAGGTCGTACGCCTAGTGGTAAGCGATACGCCTATCCATAGCAGCTGTAGTACCGCCCATCGCTCGGAGACATAAAGTGACAAGTCCCATATGCCTGTAATTTCCCTTACCTTTCAAACCGGTTCGCAGTAATGGCCACATTACCGCTTGGCGGCAGAAATAGGTAGTACAGTACTTCCCTGGACGATATTTCTCGCAAGGAGCTCTACTGCTACGCGGTTACTCTACTATGTGGACCGAGTGGTGAGCCTCAGATGTTTTTAGTAACAAATAATTATAATTTGATCATGTTGTGGTTCTTTTTCTTCTTAGCATGTCGACTTTGACGTTTATATTTGTGCAGGTGTATAGGCACGCAGGACAAGAAAGAAGATGTGCCATAGTCAGGAGAGAGACACCACGAATACATGCACTCTCAGAGCTATAACCCCACCTGTGCATGCTCTCCTTGCTTTAGCCGACTTGGGTCTGCAGTCTATGTTGTGATTGATTCAATTAGGAAGTTTTATTAAGAGCTACTTTTTTAGTGCATAGTCTACCACGCTAAGCTAAGAAGGTAAGCTGTATAAGGTCAGAGTCAATGGATACACAGCAGAATCTTCATTAAACTTAGGTGGTCTAGAGGTTAATACTGCTTTTTTGAAATTACTGGCACATGGGACTTGTCAACTTATGTCTCAGGGTGACGGGCGCAGTGGCAGTGCCACTCAGATCTTTGCGTTTTAAAGCTCTTGAGTAGCACTGCACTATTATGGACAGGCGTGTCGCTAACCATCAGGCGCATAATAAGTTCGTCCCGTTACTTGGTGTCATAAAAAAAACAAAAGCGCCAAAGTCGCGCCACTGTGGCGCAGCAGTCGCGCGTCTGTAGGACTTCAGTAATTTTTAATTCACCGTATAAAAATTAGTAGTGGAGCAGCTGCAGCACCAATGCCAATGTAGTGCCACTACTCCGCTTCTATAAGCGTCTAATTTGAAAGCTCCCTAACTGAATATTATTTATAGATTTTTTTCAATATAATGTAATATTACTTCGCCAATTACCCATTCTTAAACTTCGAAATCCCAGTACTATGAGCACCAGAGCAACGAAATCAATGCCGGAGGCATCTACCAAGAAAAGTTCATTTACCAAATTGTACCTACCGGGAATCGAATCGATGGAATTGCATAATTTGATTCCGCCTTCCCCTTTCCATTATCGGGAGACTAGATGTGGGCTGGGGTTCCACCCCTATGTTGTGGATATTCCCCGGATTCGCTCGAAGCGTTTTGCTTCCACATTTGTACGGCGAGCGGCTAGGGAGTGGAATTCCCTGCCTGCAGATTTGTTCCCCGAACGCTATAACTTGGATCTTTTCAAGGCGAGAGTGAATAGGCATTATTTAGGTGTGCATGCTACATCCTCGACCTCATCGTCACTTTCCATCATTATTTTTTATATTTAAAAAAACTACCCGAAATTTTCTCATTCAGCGCCCGTATAAGTATAAACCGTTGGGCCACCGAGCTTGTATAATATGTATGTATGATATTTTGTGATAAACAATTTCAATGATGGAACCAAAAGATACCTGTAAATTATGTTTTTTTAGGGCGCCTTCAAATTAGATGCTTGTAAAAGCGCTGCAGCGGAGCCACTACTAATTTTCTTACAATATTTAGGAGCTCAGTTGCAGCGCCACAGTCGTGGCGCGCGCGCCACTTTTGCAGTGACAATTTGTGAATTAAAAATTACTGAATGATGAAACAGAACGAAATGTCTATTTTGAAGGCTCCCTTACACTTCCCAAAAATCCCAGGTCAAATTTGATCAAAAATTTCAGCACTAATAAAACCGAACTCAAAAGCACGTAGAATTACATCTATTTGCCAAGTTTTAGCAAAATTGGGCAAACCCGGATTCATCCCCTAGTTCGCCATTATACGGGACTTCACACAGGAGATAATAAAAATCGGTTCTCACTACTCAAAGTATATTGAGAGAGAAAAACGCCTTGAATAGGAGAATAGCAAAATCAACCATTAAAATAATTGCTCCGTATAATAAAATTTGGGCGCTATTTATAAAAATGAATCTTCATGCGAGAACAGCTTCGCTTGGAGGTGGATAATTTTCTTCAAAATGAAATGGGACCACTATAGAGGTACCCTTTTTCCAACAAAAAATCATGAAAATCGGTTCACAAATACCGGAGTTATCGCATAACATACATCAAAAAAAAAAATAGAAACATACAGTCGATTTGAGAACCTCCTCCTTTTGTTGAAGTCGGTTAAAAGTTACTTGCGTAAATTACTTCAACCAGTTCGATCACTGGTTGAAGTCATTTAGAATAGTAACCAATATTAGTGCAGAGCACCAAACCACTACACCACCAGCAGTACCGAGATCTTTTAAAATAAAATTCGTTTTGTATTAATCGAATTACTTATCTTGGTTCCTTAATATACTGTTTGTTTTGCGCTTGAGGGTTGTTAACAAAGAAATAGTACTACTGGAAAAGAGTACGCTCATTATTGCAATTAGTTACCCTGTTTGTAGTACAGGAGCTGTGTGTAACTTTATTTTGTCCCATACAAACTCTAATGGACGTGTGGGAAAAGCTTTATATTTAGGTTAGGGTATATTTTAAATTTAAACATGAAGCTCACGTTATGTTGTTCCATTTTAAACAATGCCACTGAACAATACTACGCTTCATGATAGAATAATATTGAATTTTACATAATATAATTATAATTATAAAATTGTTTACAACACAACAAAACGCGCGCGGAGAAAATACGATTTGTTTATTTGACAAATAAAACTGGCAACAGCGCACGGAGGCGGAGTGCAGAATTAGGTAGTCGTCGCATCATCGGGCACGACATTTGCACGACGACATTGCGTGGAGCGCCGCCGCTCAAATCTTACTAATTTTCTCATACTAATCTTTTGTTTCAAATGTCGCGCCGTAAAGAAATTTCTCTTTCGCACTCGTTGAATTCAGTATTGAACTTCGTAAACAATTTCGATTCATAGGAGCGCATCGCCCAGCGCTCCACTCAAGGGTTAGTAATGCTATACTATAAGAGAGAAAAATAAAAATGTAATTGATGTTTGTCTATCATTAATAAAAAAAATAAATAATGCGACTACTAATCCAATATTAATTAATAATTTTATTTTCGTGGATTGGATAGGAGTGGGAGTTCACTGCACCAGCGCTCCTTAAGACAAGCCGCCCCTGCTGCGGACCTAAATACATTGGACAATAATTATAATAACGGGTTTCTATGTAACAAAATAATAATTACGTAATAAAATAAAATATATATATCAAACATATATGTCAAAAATCGATAATCAAAGGCAGACTAGAGCAAAAATTATGAACCTTTTCTACCAACCCCGTTGCCATAAAGTAATTTATAAGAAAAACTGCTTCAACATGTGTACAATTATTTTCAACAATTTACCAAATGAAATTTGTTGCAAGGACATACTTTTACATTACAATTGACAAAATGGCTTTGACACATTGCTTCTACAGTGATAAATAGAACTTAGAATTTTTTTTAAATTTACATTAATTTGAAGTGCAAATAACAGTAGAAACCGAACATGAAGTTAATATTTGTGCATCTGCTTGCAGGTTGAATACAATGTATGTAATTTTATTTAAGACCTTTATCATTACTGTATTCTGGCAAATAAACGTATTCTATTCTAAATAGTTCTCCTTAACTCTCCTTTTGTACAGGCACATTTATTGCTCACCCTTCGCGGTTGCCGCGCGGAGATCGCGTTGCCGCCGCCCAGCGTGAACCTCACTGTCATAGCAAAATACGCTGTATTTATTTAACTTTTATGTTTTAACTGAAAAAAACTTTCGTATCGTGTAACTGAGCACTAATGGGAAGTGCGTTGCAAAGTCTGACCGCATGAACCGGAATTAAAGGATGGAAAAGATAACTGGGACCTAACGTGAGGACGACAAGGCTTATAAGATGTATTCATAAATATCACACGTGCGCGCAAACACAGATTTTATCGGTCAGCGATTTTAACGCGTTGATAGTGATTTGGGTCAACATTGATAATACTAAGTATAGACAAAAACAGTAGAATTAAGTATACAAAATGTACATCCTTACAGAATCTATCTACATGAAAAAGCTTTCTGTTTTTTTACTTGAAAACACGTAGTTTTCAATTTCGTAATATAACTTTTTAATTAAAATACTTTTAATCTAAGTTTTAAACTTAAGAATCTTTAAATGTATGCTCCGGAATCTTATTGCAAAAACATGTTACATTGCTGGTTTTGTTTACACACAGACTGATACCACATGAGTAAAGAAAACGAAACCAAAAACTAACTAACTGTATAATGGTGTATACTGTATATCTATGTTGAGCGTGTTTCGTAAACCTATTGATATTTTTATGTGAAATTACTCCACTAGTTTCTAATAATTATTAAT
>NW_020653855.1:2722358-2825310 GCF_003589595.1 Hyposmocoma kahamanoa
GAGATTTTAGATAATTTGAAACTTCAGACATAACATCGTTAAGGCAAAGGGAATTTTTATTGCGTGTGATTTGAAATCTGTTCATGCAATTTTAATAACTAAGCACCCAATGAGTTGGTAATACTTCAAAAACAAGTTATCTTGTGTTAATTTAAGCCACATCAAACGGGGGTGGTTTTTAGGCCCCTATAATTGCGGAAATATCGCCTAAACTCTGTCCGTAGATTAGTCATAATAGTTATATCATTTATTGCATTATGTGATACAGACAAAGTTCTTAAAGTTATTACAAGATCCAACATAGATCCTGTAAGGGCACTTTAAATTAACTTACTTTACTAAGTACAACATTATGTAACTATTTTTCCGGATTTAAATCGCTTAAGTATTTTTTTTTTCAGACACACCAACGTTTATAAGTTTTTTTAAACAAACCAACCTTTACAAGTCCCATGGTGTGTCCACCGTGACCATGGGACATGTAAAGGGCCCGTTTGTTTGAAAAAACAAATATACGTGATTTAAATCCGAAAAAATAGTTTCTTTTCCTTTGTGTAACAATCGCGAAAACCTAAGAACTCAATAGAACATTATCTATTTTCATTATTTATTATTATTATTATTATCTATTATCATTGTCTAGGTATTATCAATATCCATTAGACCTATATGTGTGCAGTGAAGTCAGACATGTATCTGAAGTTATACGTTTGGGTTGATGTCATTATTGTTGATACAAAGATCAAACAAACACAAAAAAAATCTATCCGACTCTAAGCGTCTGTTGCCTCACCGTGGCCTCTGTTACTAACTGAGCTATAGATCGGGACAACAAATCTTTGTATTAATAATAATAAAACACATATTATTATTATGGTAGTAAAACATCATTCAATTCATATGATAAGTATTAACACTCGGGCAGAGCAACAGCGAGATACTCGAGGGGAGTAAACGCAAACACGCTTAGTTTGCTGGATTAAGCGCTAAGGGTTGACGTGTGCGCTTTAAAATATTTTTGATTACGTATTAATTAGTAATATTAGTTTGCTTGTTTGTAAACAATAGCCAGTACAGTACCAGGCCGTAAACATTACACTACATTACTACATTGGGATTACACGACTGACTAATTGGCGATAAAATGTCGCCCTACAGGTCACTCAACTCAGTCACAACGCCAAAATCAGCCGATCATCTTTTTCCAAAGCTCGAGACGTAATAGGTATATACGGCTTGGTACTGTATATTTATATATAGTATAGTATATTTTTTGAAAAATCAAGCGGTGCATTACGCGAAATTATTTATTAACCGACAAATCATTAAAAAAATTTATACGTGTTTCAATTTCGTATAAATTCATAAAAGCGCTCGTTTGTGAAGGCCCTTAGATTGAAGAGCCCAGTGGACCATTCGACGACAATTACGTATTATTTGATGTAATTCTCGATGCATTGGTGTATGGCTTTTTTGTTCACGCAGACTTTAAAAACGGTAGACATGACTGAAACAATTTATATGTAAACCAAAAGTTAGCATTAGTGCGTTCCAGTTACGAAGGGTAAGGGTGCTGGTGAAATTACACTTGTCAACTTATGTCTCACAGTGATTAAAAGCTCGGAGTGGCACTACAACTCTATGGATAGGTATGTCGCTTACAACTAGGCGCATGACTTGATTGTCCCGTCGCTTGGTATAAAAAAACACATATTAACAGTCATCCATGTATGTACCTACTAGGCAACATTATGTTTTAAATAAATGGTTTTCAGGTTCAACATCGTCGTTCTTAACATCTCGATAGCGTAACACCTATTTTACGTGTGACAATTTCTAATTTAAACTTAAGTTATATTAGTATGTAAAATAAAGTCTATTATAGTATTAATGTTAATTTTTTTTCGTTGTAACGTTTAGTAATAATCCTAACATCATTGGTATAATCTATCTTTTTTGAAGACGGACTAAAATGACAGTTTATTACGCAAAAGCGTTACTCGCTTGCAAATAGCTAGTGATTGCGGTCGATAAATATATCGACTTAATGTTGGTCATGCTTATGCAATAAATAGCTAAACTTGTTCCATTTGATACATCATCTGCACACTGTAGGGCACAGACTCCGCCGTTGAGTAATTTTCTGAGTACTCGTCTTTATGCATCCCCAAAACAGATGGGATTCGCGATACCTTTTTTTGGTTGTGAAACAGATGGGTAAAAACTAGTTTTCAACGGAATACGATTAATCTTTGTTGGTGCTCGAATTGCAATTTTGCAGTCAGAGATAGATTGATGGCTCCATAAAATGGATATAGGATCTTTTTAATCTGGAAATATCTTTTACTCGTTTTTCAAAGTGCTAGCTTTCAATTGAGAACAAGACTGCTGATTGCTGTGGCGTTAGTGAGGTCCACATACATACCAACTATCTTACAAACAACAAATTTAAATAAAATTATCACGTTTATCCGCTGATGTGAGTTCAACTGCTAAGCAAGGATCACCTCTAAGGACAAGGTTGTGTTTTTGTTTTTTATCATCTTCTATCTTCTTGTGACGAGTGTGAGACGTATTCTGCTGTATGTTAGCTCAAATGGGCTTGAATATCTCGATAAATCTATCCGGTTGTATTTTCTGAACCCAAAGTCCTATGGTTAATATTAGTTACAGGTTTCTTACGACGAAATGACTTCTTTTTATTTTCCCGATACATATTGAAACTTTCATGGACGACGAGAATGCTCAAGTCAGTACTTAAGTATGATTCAAAGCACTAGAAATCATACTCAAGTCCATTGGGGTCGTATTTCCAGTGCTTGAAATCATACTCAAGTCTGCTCAAATCCTGACTTGAGCATTGAGTAGAGTTCTGGAATACGACCCTTAAAATCTATATTTAATCCAATCTTTAGCTAGGTATCCTAAGAAATTAGAAGAGTGAGTAGTCAAAATGAAAATAAGACATCTTGGTATTGTTAATGTGTAAGTCCCTAATTTATTTTAATGAATATCATGATGCTTTTACTACAATGACATACTTTATTTTTTTTTGTGAAAATACTCCTCTAGTTTATCGTTGTTCTGACATGTGGCGCTGGTGGCAAAAAAGTCGTTTAAACTCAAAACAAAGATATGTGGCCGTAGCATGGCATGCAATGTGTAATAAACCCTTGATAAACCTCCCCGTGACTTATTTATTTCAGTTGATAAAACTATGTTGCCATTTTTTTTTGTTGCGAATACTGAATCGGTAAAATACGACACTAGAGTCATTCGTTTATACGTTTATTTGGTAATGAACTACTGTTATTCATTATGAGGAACAAGGATAACGATATGAAATTGCGTATATAGCTATCTTTGTCGTTTAATCATCGCCGCGAAAACGATGAAACATAAACTACCGGGTTTTTGTAGTTTCAGTTTTTACATATTTTACATTATATTAGTTATTCTTTACGTATTTCTAAGTTACTCTCATGTATTGAACTGTATTAAAAATGTTCCCTTCACGTCTTACCAATAATTTATATATTATATCAAAAACAAACGTTTTTATTATTTATCTCGTTCGTCGCGCTCAATTTTTACGTTGATAAAATTACTGTACAGAACTGTCAAAATGTTTCAAAAACAGCTGTGACCTTGCGATCATGTTCGGCACTGCGATATTCTTGCAACCATTGATCGCGGTGCTCATGTTAATATAAAAATGTGACGTCGTGGTGCTCGCCATGTTAGCTATTGTGATAAAATTTTAAAATGCCGGTTTATCACTCCTTTTTGACACCTAAATGCGGATATAATAGCTTTGTCGGCAGCATGCTACGGGGGCTGCAATGTGTACATAGAGAAATTCAGAAGGTCTGATGACTCGATTTATAGCTCGGTTGGTAGAGTAGTGGCCCTGGTTTGACATTGACGTAGGTTCGAGTCCAGTCAGGTCGAAGGATTTTTTTTTTCTTTTCTTTTTTTTTTCTTTGTGTTCGTATTATTAATAATTATATAACAAACTATTGGAGTAATTTTATTATTATCATCATGATATTCAATAAAAACCAATATTCTACAACTAATCTTCGTCCATCTATCTTTTTTACAAACGAGTTACATCTCAGAATACGAATAGTTGAACCGAAAATTCATTAGCCTTGAAAATATTGCCTACGACAGTCAGACCGGAAAGGGACGGGCCGTGGCCCGCTACGTTGACCTAATGGGAATTCGGGACTTTGCACATCTTCAAGCAGTTAATTTACACGATACTAAAGCACTCGTAACTATACACACGGGCAACAAATTCGGGTCACCTGTTGTTTTTTTTAAACCGATGATTCCCAAAGTGGTCTGTATTAAGTCCTCAGGGATCCACTAAAACCTACATTGGCTCCGTGTCTACGAAAAAACGCAGTGAGTCCACGAGATTGAAACCATTTATTTGTATATAGATATAAGAAAACTTAATAATTTCACGATAAATAATATTGTATTCAGTTAAATAAACGTGTAAAGCTCAACGTCAATTTGCTTTTTTAAACGACTTCAAAAAAGAGGAGGTCCTTAATTCGACTGTATTTCTTTGTGTGTATATTAAGCGATTACTTCGATATTTGTGAACTGATTTCAATCATTCTTTTTGATAGCCCCATTCAAATTTTATAAACACATACATAAAAATTCAAATTCCACCTCAAAGTGTAGCAAATTAGGGGATGAATCCGGTTTTTATATTAAGTTTACTGGCACTATGTCAGCTTTCAAACACATTTGAATTTGATGATTTTGTAAAAAGAAAACCAATTACAAAAGTTAGATCTAGTAAAGCCAGCCCTGTCTACGCAAAACAGAAAAAATGGCACATAGTCTACCAAACGAAAAAGTTTGGGAACCTCTGTTTTACACAAAGGGAAAGGAACAAAAAGATGTATCAATATACATTCGTAATAAGTACGTATATCACGATAAACGATTAGTTCGCCACTTTTCCGCCACTGAAGCTTCTTTCAAACTTCCTCTTACATAATCATTTCTTATCTTGGCCATTTTGTTCACTTGACACGTCTATCTATACTTCACATCTCTCAAGATGGTAGCGACCAGTTTATATGGCTACTTACGTACTATCGGGCTTGTTTCCTATTGTATAGGTAGAAATAGAGATAGAGTAGAATTCTCTGCTGAAGACTTTATTCCTTGTACGGTATAACTAGAGCCTTTTCAAGGCAATTCTTTTTCGTCTTCGACTTATCGTTACTTTCCATCATGAATTAGTGGGACTACACAGGCACAAGGGACTTGTCAACTTACGTCTCAAAGTGGCGAGCTCAGTGGCAGTGTCCCACAGTCTGGGTAACTCTGCAACTGTCATGGATAAGCGTGTCGCTTATCACCAGGCGCACAACTTGTTCGTCCCGTCACTTGATATATTAAAAAAAGGTTAGATAGAAGTCAAGTGCTCAATTTTTTTTTTTTTTTCAAAATGAAAAAACATTCCTGACATATCGCGCTTTTCAGCAATGGTGGCACAAACCAAAAAAGTTTAAATTTTTACCAATTCCATGGCTATACTCAAACGTGCTAAATTTTATTATAAATCCGAGCTTTTCATTGGTTAAAATAATCACGATTCGTCTCAGCACTCCAGACGCGCCTTTCTTTAAATCGCCACACTAGTGAATTACCTGTTTTTGAGATAGATAAATATTCTACAAAGCCATCGATATGTACTCTTTTGATTTCCTCCAATCCTGTCAGTCTTTTCATACAAGTCAGTTGATTACTTTTATCCTGACCTTTTTTGTGAACATCATCAATCTGGTTGAAATATATCGTAGGCATCTACATAATATTTCACATGTCCATATAAACTTTACTGCGGTTTTGTTACATTTGTTTAGAGTTTTAATTTTTATGTGAATAATGGGACAAATATAATTTATAGTAAAGAAAGCACTTCTAACAAATTCTCAAGTCTATGGACAAATAACATCTTTTAAATGAGATTAAAAAAAAGTAATTTAATTGCGATAAGTACTTTAAATTGTTGTATGCGGCGTACGAATGGAATTTATTTTTAAAATTCATCACCATCATCTACCCGTAAACATCTCATTACCAGGTATCTCATGTAGTTGAGGATTTATGCCATAGTCCACCATGGCGCCGATTGGGTTTTTTTTAATATTAAGTGACGGGACGAACAAGTCGTGTGCCTGGTGGTAAGTGCCACACTTGTGACATTGCTACTGCGCCCGTCATCTTGAGACATAAGTTGACAAGTCCCATGTGCCCGTAACATGCTGGTCTACTGGGTTCCAATCCCAGGCCGGGAGAAACATTTGTATGGTCTACAATTATTTCTCTTGTGAGTTGGGGTGTAACCTGCGGTTGTCTATGTGTTTCCATGGCACCCGTGATACAGGGTTTCCCTGGTGCGGGGCTATGAGTGTGTAAACAAAAAAATCACCAGTGCCCCTACCCTTCAAAACTGGAACGCAGTAATGTGAACATTACTGCTTGGCAACAGAGATAGGTAAGGTGGCAGTATTTCCCTGGACGAACTGTCACAAAAAGCTGTACTGCTGCTTGTGACGTCGAAATTCTCAAGTCCTTTAGAAATCGAATTTAAGAGCTCCTACATAGGCGTGTGTACTCATTTCATCATTAACTGCCTGTATGGCCGAACGGCTACCATGCGGGTTTGCCACGCAGAGGTCCTGGGCCAGGAGAAATATTTGTATGGCCTACGTTTATTTTTCTCGTGAGTTTGGGTGTAGTTTGTAGTTGTGTGTCCATGGCACCCGCGACACAGGGTTTCCCTAGTGCGGGGCTAAGAGTATGTGCGTTGTTTATTATTAGATTTCGTGACTTACGTATCGTGGACCCCGTTCAGAACTCCTCGACATTGTAACCGAATCATTTGATAGGATATATTTCTCGAAGCGAAGGGCCCTTTCCAGGCTATTCAGAACATTCCAAGTTAAACGTTCGATTTGGATTAGGATATTGTTGTCCAACAGCGTTTACGGAGTTAGTTGGTGAAATAGATTATAAGAAAAATGAAAATCCTTTTATATACATTTTTAAGACTTTATAGGCCTAAAATCATTGACTTACAAATAAATGGACGACGGGTCTAATACAAAAACCACGAAAAAAATGTCCCAAGTCAACCTATTTAAACGTAGTAACATGTAAAGGAATATGAAAAAGCTAAAACGTTGAATTGGAATTGTAATGTCATCGCAGTAGTGTCTAATTTTGCTTGCTTCGCTGTCAGTCGAACAAACGAAGACTAAAGCGTGAATGACGCTCTGTATACGATTTTAACGCCCTATAAGTTCGGACACTTTTTAGCGCGGACCCGACGTCCATATTATTGTAAGTCTTGCATTGAAATAAATTAATAAAATTGAACCAAATCCAGACTTTATTTAAAATAATAAGAGATTTCCATATTACATTATTCTTGCTTTGGAAATAATAGGACGTTCGGTAACTTCCATTCGATAACTGTGTTCTGAATAACGTTTGCAGCTTTTGCCGGTCGACAAGTTCGAGTAATCGTACGGTAGTGACGTTACTTCGGTTCGGTTTCGAATACGACAGTTTGACGTTCGATTCGGGTGTTGTGAATAAAAATGAAAATAAATCGGTCGACAACCAAGTTATCGTAGGGTTCTGAACTGACCCCCTGGTACATTTTCGAAGAATTACATGTGTTGGCGACCTGAATCGTACCTTTATTTGTCGTATCATTTCCTCTTGGCCATTGTTTTCAAAATTTTAAGTCCAGTTTTGTTATTGACTGTATTTTAAGTAATAAAAAATTGAGGATGTATTATGCAACAGTAAGTCGTGGTAACTTAACAGCTCGCTCTACCGTCTCTCCAGCAGAGGCCGTGGGTTCCCAACAACACCACGGACACTCGGTAACGGTGGAAAGTTATTTACCTACTACTACTATTACGTACGTACAGCAAAGCGCTCTCTGCACATGCGCAAATGTGTTCGAGTGCGTGATATGGTAGAGTCAGAGCTTCGAGCGGCAACATAAGGAAAATGGTAACGCGAATCTGTTATCTATAATTCTATTAATCCTAATAAGAGAATAGAATTTAGAGTAGTTATTATTAATATGAAGGTAAAGGCATATTATTTATTATATACATTCATTATTTATATTAATACAATATTACCTATATAATAATATAATAATAACGTACACACTCAACATAGCCCCGCACTAGGAAAACCCTGTGTCGCGGGTGCCATGGACACACACATAGACAACCACATATTATACCCAAACTCACGAGAGAAATAAATGTCGGCCATACGAATATTTCTCCCGGCCCGGGAATCGAACCTGGGCCCTCTGCGTGGCAGTCCGGCATGGTAACCGTTCGGCCACGGAGGCAGTTGTATATGTTTATTAATTCACTAATTAGAATTATAATTGAAAATTTATTCTAGGAAATTAAATATAAAAGCACTAAAAATGTTATATTCTGTTATATATATTAATTCTCGATCATTATAGATACTAATGTATAAATTCGTAAAAATAAATGAAAACTATTAAAATAACAAAACCGTCCTTGACGAATGACTCGTCGACAGCCTTGTTGCCGTTCCGTCAATGTGACCGTCAGTATGAGGGGCGCCGTGACGTATCTAAAGCTAGGGCGAGGCGGAGAGTGACCTTTCTCGTTATTTTTACTATTCTCTTAATTTGAAATTTACCGTGACCTTTACGGTGACGGCCTTACGGTCTAAACCCTCGCCTGTACAAATGATGATAATTATGATTTAAGATTCTTTGTAACAACATCAATCGCTTTCACTGTTCGGCATAACTTCTACTATTGCTTCTCAAAAGCCACAGACAGATTTGCCGAATTCAAATTCGTCCTCTCGTAAGTCGAAATTACTATAGTAATTTGAAACCGAACCAAATTCGTCAACATAGTTTAATCGACCAAATTTTAACCTCAGCTGAAATAATTAACCCTTCGAGATTGAGGTTTAGTGCCCTATACATTATTGTTAGTTAACTGTGCAATATTATTGTGTATATGAGACATACAGGATGTTTTGTTGAGACGTGAGAGAATCCGGTAATGGTGATATCCTACACGGGCTTCAACAGTCACAAGTGTTACGCGTTTGTGTTGACAAGTTTCTGTTTTGTCACCGGAGAATTCATGGACTTCAAAGTCGAAGGTCTTAAACGAGGAGTTACAATTTTGCCGCAGACAGCCTTCTGTTCACAAGCAGCTTCTATGCTGCCGTCCTAAGTGACAAAATAATTTTAAGAGATATCATAAAAAAACCGTAACCCAGTTTCAGAATATTGATATTGTTTAATGATATTTCAGCTACGCACGAATACGTTAAGTAATTTTAACAGTTTTAAAAGAGTCGAATACGTTAAGTAATTTTAACAGTTTTAAAAGAGAATTTTGTGCTCTATTTTTTGCTATTTAAAACGGCCACTAACCACGTTTTAGTAGTTTTAGTGGACGGCTGTATGAGGCATTTAGTACATTGACAACTCGAGTATTAAAACTAACAAATATGTTATTATAAAAAAGAAATATTTTTAGGAGCAGTATTAGCTCCTTGTGAAAGAGTTCGTCCAGGGAAGTAATAACCTAAATAGTAATAACGCGCACACACTCATAACCCCGCACTAAGGACACCCTGTACCGCAGGTGCCATGGACACTCACATAAACAACCATTCATTAAACCCAAACTCACGAGAGAAATAAATGTAGGCCATACGAATATTTATCCCGGTACGGGAGTCTCTGCGCGGCAGTAAAAATTACTAAGAGTCGTATTCTAGAACTCTATTCAATGCTCAAGTCAGGATTGCACTGGAAACACAAGCACTGGAAATACGACCCTAATGGCAGGGACTTGAGTATGATATCAAGTGCTTTAAACCATACTCAAATCCTGACTTGAGCTTTGAGTAGAGTTCTAGAATACGACCCTAAGTCTGTGTTGAATTGCATTATCGATTTGTATTTAACGAAGCCTGTTGCTGATTTATATTTCTGTCTTTGTTTTATATAACGCCAAGTGACGGGAGGAACAAGTCTTGCGTTTGATGGCAAGCGATAAGTCTGTTCATAGCAGCTGCAATACCACTCAGAGCTTTAGATCGCAAAGACAATCCCTATGTGCCTGTAATTTCACCAGCACCCTGACCTTTTTAAAGCGGAACCCATTGTTGCTCACATTACTGCTTGGCGGTTTAAATAGGTAGATGTCAGCACTTCTCGGGACGAACTATTTCATAAGGAGCTGCTCTAGGAGCTCTGCTCTCTAGGCACTGCAATTTTTCTGTATAGGCGTGTCTATTACCACCAAGTGCACGACTGGTTCGTCCCGTCACTTGATATTATAAAAAAAAATACAATTCTAACCATTTCCGTAGTCGAGTGACTTGCATACCGGTTTTCATGGTGTCGCCATCCCTAAAGCTGTAACCGTTGCTAGTTGTGTTACTAAAAATCATCAGTGTGTATGTGTGGGTTCGCAGTGAGCCGCCGATAACCATGTACTCATTCTAGCGAGTGAAGACTGTTTCACGGGTCTCTCACGTTACAGTTACAACTCGCTAATGAATACCCGGCTTTAGGTCCCGAGTCAATGTAGACAAAAATTTTCTCAATTGTCTCGGGTCTGGCTGTTTGTGGTTCCGTCGTTGTTACCGATTTTAACTTAAGTGCTTTAGTTGCTTACTTTGGGATCGCTGCAACGTTTGTGGTGTTGGCTGAGATTTATTTATTTTTATTCAATTATTTGGCCACATCGTGCTCAGAATCGCTTCTCTAATTCAGAAAGACTATTTTTTATTGGCAAAATCGAATAGAAATATTTGTTCCGTATAGAAGCACAGTGCATACACACACTATATAACTACAATTCATAATACTTCGCGACTACTATTCAAGAGTCGTTACACACAGCGATTTTTAACAGTGATGCAAACGCGCGTTCGTGAAACGTGCCATTGTATCGCTACATGCATCGATACAAACGCGCGATTGCATCGATACAGTCTCTTATGTTGAATAATTATGTACAAAAAATCTGTATAGGTTTATGCACATTATTTTGTTTTGTTAATTCTAAATTTAAAAGTGAAATTAATAAATAAATACAGTAAATAAATAAATAAGTTAATTAATTCAAAACGTGGATCGCATTTGTATCGCGTTTCATCCATAACAGCTCTAATACTTAAAACAAATGGAAAGTACAACATGCCTCATTACATACAAGGTAACAAATAATACGAATAAAAAAACGTAAATAAATAATTATGTAACGAATAAATAATGAACATAGAAGGCTGTTACGGTATCCGTTATCCACTCAGCTTATTGTCGTCTCACCGAAAGCGCTACGTCGCTTATTCTCAGTGGATCCGGGAACAGAAATATACGTGACACGAAACATAGCAGATGCGTACCTAGATTACATTGTCATAAGCACTTTTTCGATATAATTAATTTAATTGAAAAACATGTACCCACCCTAATGAACCTACCCTTATTTAAAAACCTAAAAATATTGTCCATTCTTTCCTTATATATATTCGAGAAATCTATTTTTGTCAAAAAACATATTATTTATTTACATTAAAAAAATGTTCCTTTTTTAACCCGACATCCCTATCGTTTGGCCCGACATGCACACTAATACATGTTTCCAAAGGAATTGCTATAACACGTGCATAAATTTATATAATGTATTATCTGACGATATAAAAATGTTACCTACGTCTAGATTTAACAAAATACTCTTTGAATTGCTTGTGACAAATTTGTTTTTTATAATATAAATGAGTTTTTGACGTTTAAGTTTTGAAGGCTGCGACCCTCTACATATTTATTACTTTGGCATCCCTTCCTCTGTTCTATTAAATCATAATTTTTCTTTATTTATATTATTCAATAATTAAAAATTATTACATAATGTAATACGGTATGATTTTAATTTTATAATGTAATATGACTTTAAGAATAAATGCGAATAATGTATAATATTTGCTAATATTATTTTGTATGCCAGTTACTGGCGCAACACGCTGAACTATGTATACATTTATCTCTCTGAATAGAATTATAAATAAAGTAACTAGTGTGACAATTCTCATTTAGATAATTTTTTTAACCATGTGTTTGTAATACAACTGTTACGGACGGCCGTACGCGTCTGGCCGGCAGCTAGAATTGAGAGAAGAATGAATAATTCAGGAGCTCTGATTGGTCGAGGGGCGTAGCGACCAATTGATAGGACCGGTACGGTGTGGGAGACACCGTACCGGTATCGGTATAAGCGGATATTGGTATTTGGGTTCTTTCGCTTTTGTTTAGCTTCATTCGCATTCTTGCGCTCTTATTAGTAAGACGTGTTCATGTTGTAAGTCAGATCGACATAAGTTTTTTATATGAATATACAGTCCACTTCACAAGATTAAGGAGTTTCATTTGAGGAAGGATATCGAAGACGGTTCCCCGACAGATTACGGATCGGCGCCGTTATTCTTTAACTACTATATTAATAAAGACAATTATAAAACCAGACAAAACTTATCAAAATTTAAATACCTCCAGATTCCCTTCTCTACTGCGTAGTAACCAGATAGTCATTTGTGCCTTTGACGTTCATCCAAAAGCTCTCATGCTTTTGTTAATTCTGCTCACAGATCCTATCTTCATTCAAAATACCTAAAGCTTAGCTCTAAAAACTTTTTTGACTAAGAACCATGGCGTGGTTTTTAGGCGCAGACGCGCGTTTACGATGCGGCTGAATTTGTGAACATTCGCAAAACTTTACTGTTATGCTGGGGCCGCACTTGCGTCTATCGTCACGAATCAATGCCCGCCGAAGATTCATTCGACGCTGGAAAGGTCAAATGTGTAACGTGCGTTGGGAAAATATTACACTCGAGCGATTTAAAGTCATTTTTTCAAGGAAAAAAATAAATCTGGAAAAAAAAAAGTTATATGGGAAATTAGAAAGTGTCAGCTTTTCTATATAAAAAATAAAATTATATTTATGATAATGTGGACTGATGACCTGGTGAAGATTGCAAGACCTATCGTTGCGGCATTTTTTTTTTTTAATTTTTTATTTATAATATCAAGTGACGGGACGAACATGTCATGCGCCTGATGGTAAGAGACACGCCTGTCCATAACAGTTGCAGTGCCACTCAGAGCTTTAAATCGCAAAAATTTCGGGGACGCTGCCACTCCCTAAATCACCCTGAAACATAAGTTGAAAAGTCCCATGTGCCTGTAATTTCACCAGAACCCTTACCCTTCAAAACTCGAACACAGTAATGCTAATATTAATACTTGGCGACCGAAATAGGTAAGGTTGTAGACTTCCTTGGACGAGCTCTTTCACGAGGATCTCTTCTGCTATTAGGCGTTCTTTGGGGAAGGCCTATGTTCAGCAGTGGATGTCTTTAGCCTGAAATTATGTGATGATGATTCTTATACATGCCATGACAATCCGCCAAGAGTCGCTGCAGCTTGAGAATCTTCGGTACTTTTCCTTAATCGAAATTCGTAATTAACTGTTTGTTTATATTACCACTTTACTGGAACACCCTGCATATATGAGATATTCTACGGAGGTGTGTTAATATGTTACTTAGGAATGCATACAATGTCATGGACGTACATACCAAACTAATGTACGACGTAGCAATATTATCAATAGAGTTGAAGCCTTCCGAATTCCATAACTGGCGACTGGCTTTAGGCGAAAACGAAATCTATTAATAATACATTACAGTAAGATTCTTAGAAGTGATATAGATAGCCCAATAGTACTTCAATTTATTTGTTTGTTTGTGCCTCAAATTATACGCACGCAATTACGTGTTCGGCGCAGACTACAGTTGTTTGCGTCCCTGGACGGTGTCCGCACGAACCACGCTCTTTTTTTTTGTGAAAATCATTTGCTTATATGTTTTTTTTTAATAAAAAAAACCAACCTCAAAAATTCGTGGAATTACATCTATTTGCTAAGTTTTATTGAAATCGTTTACCGGAAACTGCGCGGAACAGGATTCGTGCCCTGATTTGCCACTATTAGAGGTGGAATATTTTCTTCAAATTTAAATGGGACCAATATTGAGGTAACCTCTTTCCAACAATAAAGAATCATCAAAATTAGTTCACAAATGCCGCGTTACATACACACAAAAAAAATACAGACGAATTGAGAACCTCCTCCTTTTTCGAAGTCGGTTAAAAATATGATTTTGATAACTATAAAGATAACCCTGAAGCATCGAGTATGTAACCAGAAATAGAGACGAAATAAAGGCCATGTATTCCTGGAAACACATTAGATATACAGTTCTTATAAATATCAACTCTCGTTTACACTGAAATATAGACAGGCCAACTACTGACCTGAGTGGACGTCTCCGTATATTCCAAAAAATATTCTATATTTATAGTAATAAAGATAATATCTGTAACAATGCACTGCTGTTCTATTCGGTGGTGTGGGAAAAACAGCAAAGCATCTAATTACAAAACAAACTGAATCACATTTCATCGGTAATTAAAGTCAGTAGTCACAGTAATGATATGGCAGAATAGTTTTCAAACAAATTAAATGACATTTCGTCTCTATTTCTGGTTATATACTCGATGCCCTTAAGGTAATAACTACCGCTTTCATTCCGGAATCTATCGACCTGGAAAACTTCCAGAATCTCGATTATTGAAACTATAAACAGTGTAAAAAAAATCTAAACTGTGTTACTTTTTTATGCTTACATGGACATGGCAGCACTATAGATAGATTTTGTATAATCTGTGACGATTGAAGGACTATAGTGTGCTATCTATCTGAACCTACAACGCCATTTCTTTCTTACTTACTTATTGTAATACATAAATAATTTTTGATTATGTAATTTTCTTTAATAATAATATTTTTCATTTTTTTTAAATAATAACGCACACACTCAACAACTGTTGCTATGGAACACATAACCACAAATTACACCCAAACTCACGAGAGAAATAAATGTAGGCCATATATAAATATTTATCCTGACTCGGGAATCGAACTTAGGACCTCTGCGTGGCAGTCCTGAATGGTAACCGTTAGGCAACGGAAGCAGTTATAATTGTTTATTTTCAGGCAAAAGTTCCATTTTACATATACAATATGACATATGTAACAATAATGAGAATGAACTAGATTAAAATGTAGGAGTAAAATAAAGATTAGAATAAAATAAAATAGTAAGATATGACCCACACAGGTCTTCGTCTAATCTATTTCCTGTATGCGTCGTGGTGGATGGAACTCCAGTACTTAAAAATTGGACCAGACATATCAGCGGAAATAGCTCTCAGTATGCCGTTATCAGAATAACTCAATCCGTCACAAAAGGAAGCAATACGAGCCCTGAGTACCTACAGCAAAGAAGTCAGGTAATCCCTCCTCGGCGAACATGTTGGATGCACTACACTGGCTTGGGTAACTTTACAAGAATGCCGAAAGCGACATTGTATTGCACTCCTAGAGTACAGAGGGTCGTATTCTAGAACTCTACTCAATGTTCAAGTCAGGATTTGAGTATGGTTTAAAACACTCGAAATCATACTCAAGTCCCTGCCATTAGGGTCGTATTTCCAGTGCGTGTGTTGCCAGTGCAATCCTGACTTGAGTATTGAATAGAGTTCTTGAATACGACCCTTAGGCTCGCTCTTTTAAAGTTAACCTACAATTGGCAGGTGTAAAAGCACTGGCAATAAGCCTGGAATAGAGAGTTAACTTCATCTCTTTACTACATTTCGCGAATCTTCTGGTAAGCATGTTACTTCGAATCGAGTAGCCCTCCTCTATCTATGTCGCTGTCCTTAATGAAGAACTTGATTAAAATATCTTGTTTTGTTCGTCTAATGAGTATGGAAATCTACTTTAAAATAGTATCGCAAGTCTCGTTTTTTCCGGGATTTTTGAAACAGCACCAAGTCTCGATTTTTTCCGGTACGCGGAAAGCGGCAGCGAAACTGAAATCCCTGGTGGTAACGCGTCAACTTTGCTGACAGAAGTTATTATTATTGTGTATTTATCATATAACGTACATCTTATTGCCCGCAGAAAAACAAATATAGTAGAAGTGGTTGTTTGCATCCAACGCGTGCCAACTATAGGTCTCGAAAGACCTATATGCGTTCAGTCCGCCATTTTCGCTTTGTATGGTATGGTTGTGTCATTTTTTCGTGCAAATTCTCTAAAATCCTAGAAAGGCATATTGTGCTGTTCTGGAGTGCAAAAGTGATAGCCGTACCAAAAATATTACCCGTGGTGGTATTTCATATCATCGGAAAGTCTTAGTTTAATAAATGTTACATTATCTGCTTATCGAATATATTTATTTGTTTTTGTTAAAAGAAACGTAAGTATAGCTTATACCCATGGTATGTATGCGACCATAGGTCGCTTCTTGTTTAGAGAACTAAATTAACAACTAAATTTCGTCGTCGTTCAGCAATTAACCGCTAGATGGCAGCACATAGATTGAAATTTCAATATAATATCAAAACGTCGTAACTTGTAATATTAGTTATTGACGGTATTGAACTTTCAACGATATGCCATTACGGCAAAGTTTAGACACAGACACAACAATCCAGAATTTGTTATTTGTTTTTAAATTTGAATCTAGGTCCAATTAATATCAAGATTTTATAGTTTCAAATTAAAAATGTGTGAGTTTTGGCGACATCGGTTCTGATAGTATTCGAGGCATAAGGCATTTCTATTGTTTTTTTCTTCTGTGGTATTGCCTATATAATTCGATTTCCTTCGGCTTGTCTGTAATTTAATACGCATACATATAAGCCAAACATGCCATGTACAGTGAGTGCCTTCGCTCCGATATACGATTTTGTACCAGTTGCAGTGAAGACTGCGGGGACTTGGAGTGCGGAGGCCAAAGGAATTTATCAGGGAATTGAGTCATCGGTTTAGAGATAGGGGTTGTGAGCCGCGCTCTGGATCTTACCGGTGCGACAAATTGGCCAATGGCCAACAGACATTCAGCGCGGTGCTGCCAGAGTTATTGGGATGTTTGAACCAGCTACAATTCAGAGCGATCTTTTTTAATTATTTTAATTAATTTTAGGTTTTAACGCACATACTCATAGCCCCGCACTAGGGAAACCCTGTGTCGTGGGTACCATGGGCAACCACACATTACACCCAAACTCACGAGATAAATAAATATAGGCCAGACCAGCATGGTACACATGGGAAATGAAACAATTTTTTCGCACCTAAATCGCGTATAATTGTTTTTTTCAAACAAAGCAATGGGCCCTTTACAAGTCCCATGGTCTTGGCTGACTGATACGATAAAGTCATCAACCAGTTACGTCTAATATTAATGCAACAACCCTATTTTTTACTAAATCACGAGGTTCATCCAGAAAATAACTTCCGTTTTGGTCTGTAGGTAGCTAAAAGGTTTTTTCCAAATTTGGTAAAATTGTACGAAAGAGGGGAACATTGTGAACAGAATGAGAGGACAAGGGCCGCAGTAGCCCTAAAAACACCGTCACAGCAAGCCGTTGAACTGGAGCCCTCAACTGTTCTATCTCGAGTTCTTATACACGGAGTGATTCAATTTCTTCGTCTTTTGCCTGTAGGAGAAACAATTAACGCCTCCCTGTAATGTAATACCCTAAAGAAGCTTCGTTGGGCTAACAAAAAACAAGAGAAGCTGAATTTTGACCTCTTGTGTGTGCCTTCTCCACGATATCGAGTACATAACCAGAAGTAGAGACGAAATAAGGGCCACCACCCTTGGCAACTCATCTGGCAAATGGGCCTTAAATTATTTTTAAATATCAACTCTCGTTTGCGCTGAAATCACAAATTAGAAAGCTGGAATAGTACAGCGCCAACAACTGACTCGTGTGTACGTCTCCGTATATTCCAAAAATATTGTGTTTTTATTGTAATAAAGATGATATCTCTAACCGTTCCATTCAGTGGCATGAGACAGGAACAGCAAAACATCTAATTACAAAACAAACGGAATCACATTTCATCGATAATTAAATAATAAATAATGTAATTTTTCCGGTCAAAGGTAATTTTTCCGGTGTAAAGTTTGCCGGTCGATTTCAAGTGAAACGATTGACGACACCCGTCAATTGTTTCGAATTCGGAATAGTAAATCGGAGTGCTGTTGTCACTGTAATGGTTTGGCAGAATAGTTTTCAAACAAATTAAATGGCATTTCGTTTCTATTTCTGGTTATATACTCGATGGACCACGACAACGCATAGCTCACGTCGCTGGTTCCATACGGAACTTTTGAATCAGTTCGGTTAGAATGTTCTAATCTATCCACCTTACCATCTCCTATGACTTTACTGCTATCCTATAACATTATCATCTCAGTTATCCGTATCCATTAGAGATGGGAAAAACTGCTTATTTTTTAAACGTTAATAAGTGCATTAAAAAAAATCTTGCTTTTTAAACGCTTTTCATTGACACGCTTTTTAGTTTGCAGCCTACAAAATCGTTTAGAAAAACATTTAAGCACATAGAAGTGTTAAAAAAAGCATGCAACGTTGTATTGATAGCGAAAAGCAAGAGCAGACCACTGAAGGTTTTAAGGTAAGCAAGTTTATTTGTAAAACAAGAGTTTTATTTTTATTTATAAAATTAGTACTCACGTTGACGAATTAATTTGTTTAGGAAACATACATGGCGGAACTTGAAACATAAGCACGTTGACCAACGCTTACGCTTAAATTGAAAAGCGTGTGTGTTGTGCTTATTTTAAAACGCAAACTTCTAAGTGCTTTTCGTTTAAACGCCCATCTCTTGTAACCATTGGACATGTAAAGGGCCTCGTTGATTTGTTTGTAAAAACAAATATACGCAATTTAGATCCGAAAATGTAGTTACATTGATTTAATACTACAATCTTAACATGTTGTTAGTTAATTTTAAACAAACGTAGAGATTGTTGCGCCCAGTAATTGGTTGTACACTTATTTGTTTTTGTTGAAAATGATAATGGTGGGCAAATTGTTCGTGCGCGCTATTGTTTTTGCATTTGGAAATAATTGTTTCAATGATGTAATTTTCAGCGTTTCTGTTGTTTATTCAAGCCGACGAGGAGCTTATGTAATATTAGCGGTAATTAATACGTATACTGTAACCACCGCGTTTGTGCCTTTCCGAGCCGGCTTATCTTTCACAGCCAGAAAAGGGCAGTGCTTTAACCCATTTCTGCCCAAAATCGTGGGCAGTAACGACGAATATAACGGTTATAACTTTTTGACATACATGTACACAGTTTGTTACTTTGTTTATTGTTTGTACTGCCACCTTACCTATCACTGCCGCCAAGCAGTAATGTCAGCATTACTGTGTTCCGGTTTTGAAGGATAAGGGTGCTGGTGAAATTACAGGCACATGGGACCTATGTCTCAAGTGACGGGCGCAGTGGCAGTGCCCCTGAGATCTTTTTAAATTGTTGTAACTGTTATGAATGCTTGTTGTCTTCGTGGACAGTCAGTTCGCTGGCCATCCATGGAGGTTAAACGACACAGTTTGTTACAGTTGCTTTAAAAAATTAACATTATAAAATTATGCGACCACGTCATCAACATTTTCAGTACCATCAAACAATGTCCCAGTTTAAATTTTGCAACTCATGATTAATAGCTTCGTAATTGGCGTGACTAAAATTAAACCCGACGGTAATATTATTCACGCTCAAGTATTTTTAGAAGTTATCAGCACATCTACTCGAAAGATGAAAGCTGTCAACAATGCACAGTAGTATAGGTGACACCAGACTCTGGTGTCACCTATACAGTGGTTCTGCTAAATACGAACTGGCATATCTAGGATTCATTTGTAAAGCGTGGCAAGAGGCTTATAGGCGACTCGAATTTAGTAGAGACGAAGTTGCAAAGCCTTGAACGCCGCCGTAAAGTTGCTTGCTTCTCCAGGATACATCACGGATAGTGTGCGATGAAATTGTAAGCAAATTCCACGTTTCCCTTCCCACGGACTAGACGTAGCCGTAGGCTGAGGCATCACCCTAATGTGTTTTGGAAGCGATATTTTTGCAACGATATTGTATCCGTAATCTTCCGCGGAATGCACGAGCATTCTCGAGCATGCGCGAGAATTCCGCGGAAGATTTTGGCTCGTATCTAGTTTGTACGTTACATTCGCTTCCATTCCGTTCCGCCGCAATATAAATTGAGCCTTACGCTTCCACCTTTATATGGCTATGGAGTGAAATTCCCTGACTGCAGACTTATACCCTGAACACTGTAACTTGGGCCTTTTAAAGGTGAGAATGAATAGACATTATTTAGAATGAAAAAACTGCGGTTTTACAGAGTATACAGAACAGAACGAACCAGAACCAACCCTAATATTTGTTGACGAGTCATTTTTTAACTTCCCAAAGAAGCTGGCAGTTATAGGAATAAGCACTGTCACAGCACTCTCCCTTAAATACGTAACACATGAAGCTGTTTGAGATACTCACGGAGCAAGCGGTACTAACAAGAGAGACGTTGAAAATTGAAATCTTAATTATTTCAATAAAAACGTTCAAAATTTTGATAAGAAAAAAAAACAAAAAATAAAGCAGTATAAGTCGAACCCTATTCCATATTTAAAATACGTAACACTTTCCCCTGCCTAATAGCTGAAACGTGCCTCCTTGTTTAATTTCAAATATAGAACGGTAAAATGGCGGCTTTTTCACAAATCCTCTCCTGTCTTATCCTACGCGCTGGCGCCATCTGTCATCGAGTTTGACAGTTGACAGAGTTTCAAAAATAGAATGTTTTAAACTAAATTATTAACTGCCACAGTGTACGTAAATATCTCCAGTAATACTACATATATACTAATTGTTTGACTATTAGAAGAAAAGTGTTTTCTTTCAGCTCGTTTTATGGTCTACTAATGGGAACGGGTCTTCTCCACGGGGAACTACACCATACAAACTAACTAACAGATATTATTTTGGAGTCTTAATATCTTTGATGTTTTTAGGCACTTTCGCTGATAGTTTTTGCCTGGATATTAAACAGTAATTACAAAATTTAATAGGAAATGTTTTTTTCAGTGATTTTTCAAGTGCCTTAAATTGCTTGTAAAACAAATATCTATATGGGATTTAGACTCGAAAAATAGTTTAATTTCTTCATAAACTTCTTGCTTAAATATATTACTATAATATTTAAGCAAGCATTATATATTAGCATTATACCTTTTTCATTTGCTATATACTGAAAGAGGTATAATGTAACTAATTAACATACTTACATTATTGTTTGTAACTCTGTTTACTATATTTTTTACTGATTTCAAAAAAGGAAGAGGTTATCAATTCGAAGTTTTTTTTGTGTGTATGTTATGCGATTACTCCGGCACTTGTGATTTCCGATTTTGATGATTCTTTTTTCGTTGGAAAGAGGGTATACCTCAGTGTTGGTCCCATTTAAATTTGAAGAAAATATTCCTCCTCTAAGGGTGGCAAACTAGGGGATGAATCCGGTTTCGCGTACGTTCCGTTAACCGATTTCAATCAAACTTGACAAAGACACGAAATTCCAATAAAGAAGCCGATAAGCAAGCTTTTGAGGTCGGGTTTTTTTTAATAAAAATTATACATTACATCTTTATCTTCTTCCTGAAAAATTAGGAAAATGCAGGAGGTATTTATTCACTCTAGCACAACGTTAGTTGTATTACTACCTCGAGATTCAACTAGGTATACTGTTTATTATGTGTATACTGTCTATTTCGATTTGTTGTACTAGTGATACCATAGAAAGGTCCGAAAACAAATATTTATAATTGCCATAATATTATTTTATTGAAAGTCATGATGTTTTTACAACCATTCATATATTTTTTGTGAAAATACTCCACTAGTTGTTGCTATTATTGATACAAAATTCGACACAAACACAAATAAAAAATCTTTCGATTCAAGTGGACCCGAACCAGCGACACCGCCATACCGTGGCTATCGCTCTCCCAACTGACTTTCGGAACGACTTGCAGACTTATCGAATCTCTCGAAGTGTGCTTCTTGCAGATCAGAACAAACTAGTGGAGTCATTTCACAAAAAAATAATTGAATATCGACCGTTAATAACGGCAACGGTTGACGAAATACTTTCATAGATTTCACATGGATGGCGCTGAATAAATTCATAAGGTCCGTGGGTTCGTTCCGTGGCTTAGTTGGCATAGCGTCTGGTCACGGTTTGCTAGAAGACGTCGTTTCGAATCCGACCGGATCGAAGCAATTTTTTCTAAGTGTTCGATGTTTGTATTAATAATTATAACAAACTAAAGGAGTAATTTCACAAAATGTTATTGAATATAATTGCGGTGAAACATCCACATTCAATAAAACACTTAAACCTCTGAAATATTTACAATTATTTAATAAAGGTTAATCCCACACGTCTCAGAGGTCTGATCCTCGCCCAATAGAAATAATGTCACCCCTTAATTTACCCAATGTCAATTTAACCAATTAGAAGGGGGATAAAACGTCCATTAACTTCAATGCTACATTATGCAACACTAATATTGCTTTGATAAAGTAAAGAACACATTAAAGACCTTTCCAGTAAGTCCCGCGTGTTCGTGTATCGTTGTGTCCCGCGCGCATCAGTGCCTACGAGAGATGGTCAGTGTGTTAAAACTCAATCGACCCGTCCAGGCCTGAACCAAGTTTTTGCCCAAATCTTTTAACCCAAAGCACCGGGTTTTAACCCAAGTCTGCCCAAAATCGCGGGCAGAAACGACGAGTACAGAATTTGATATAATTCCATATGTAATATTTCGATGTAAAAAATATTTTTCAGTCGAAAAAGGGGCAACTCCACGCAATGCTCACCTTGTAATGCAATTTTATGGATTCTCAGTGTTAGGTATGCACATTACGATTAGATTTTTGTGAAAATCGATTCATGTTCATACTAGCTAAAGATTTTTTTGTATCGTTATCACACAGACTGACACTAACCACTGGATCGAGTTGCACAGCCCCCAGGTACTGGCGACAGAACGTCACTACACGGTTGGTACGAGAAGCCATCGAGATCACGAAGTACAAGACATTTGACCGTGATGATGGTTTTAAACTATCCAGTGCATGGAATCCGGTCCTTAGTGCATTCAGTAATGAAAACAAAAACACCTCGAGTCCATTTTCGCGTTTGTGTGAAAAAAGTGAGTGACTATGGTAACGCCACAACAAATCGCGATGAAGGTAGTAATCGTCGACAGCGCAAGAGAGTAGACAGATATGTCTGCTCTTAAAGCTGTCATCTGCCACCGTCCAGTCAACCCGTGACCATGGAGCGTGCAACCGTTCCGAAATATCGGGAAAATAAAAAGAAGTCATACCGTGGTAAGAAGCCTGAAATTAGTGATAATCATTTTTTGTATCTATTTATTGCAGTGCAATTTTCAAGCGGATCGATTAAATAGGAAGGCAAATCGAATTTTCTAGAACAAAAAGCAATAAACTTTTATAACAATATCATTAAATTTGAAGAAAAGTCAAGTTACTACACATTTCTAGTTGTAAATAGTTTTCGCCCTCGATATTGGGCGTTAATGGTTTTAACTCGATTAAAACCCAACGTTTTCAAAGTTCCGGGTTAAAACCCAGGCGCTGACCCATCTCTGGTGCCACGACGTGTGTCGTTCGTAGCGCAAGGTCCCTGTACTTTGAGGACCACATCAACGGAATTCAATCCGGGCACTACTAGGTATCGAACCCGGCCACTTTGGGCAAATTTGGCCACCGAGATCGCTAAAACAATCTAACCTACATCGAGTTCTTAGGTTTTCGCGATTGTTACACATAAGAAATGAAACTATTTTTCCGGATTTAAATCGCGTATATTTGTTTTTTCAAACAAACCGACCTTTCGGGCCCTTTACAGGCCCCTATGGTCACGGTTGACTGAGGTGGTACAGTCTTCAACCTTTTTTTACGTTAGTTTTTTTACGTTACTTAGTATTTTTTTTAGTTTAGTTACGTCTAATATTGATTCAAACCATCTTATTTTTTCACTATAGTTACAATAGTTATTACCTAAATACCTTATTTTTAATTATACAAAGAAACATTCCAATTTACGCTACATTAAGTTTTATAAATTATTTTATTGAATGAATTTTTATTAATTTCAATTTATTATTAATTAATAATAGAAATTAGAATAAACTAAAACATATTAATTAGTACTGCAGTCTTATGTCTATTTGGGATTTTTCATTAGAGGGAATACTGGATCCCAAACTGGTGGTACGGAGAAACCATCTTCCTTGTTGAAATTAGGATTTTTTTTTTAATTTCAATGGCCTCTCGCAGCATCCTGGGTAGATCATTCAATAAAATAATTTGTAAAACTTAATGTAGCGTAAATTGGAATGTTTTCTTTGTTAAATTAAAAATAAGGTATTTAATTAATAACTATTGTAACTATAGTGAAAAAATAGGTGGTTTGCATCAATATTAGACATAACTGATTCAAAGACTGTACCACCTCAGTCAACCGTGACCATGGGACCTGTAAAGGGCCCGAAACGTCGGTTTGTTTGAAAAAACAAATATACGCGATTTAAATCCGGAAAAATAGTTTCATTACGCGGTTTGGAATCTCGATTACAATCGGAATATGATCATGAAATAGAACAACAATAAATAACAATGATATGCAGTTACTCTACCGATATTATACAGATAATTTTAGCTGTCGTATTTTTTTAAATGTCAAAACACATTCAAACATTTATACAGCGTGAAATAATTTGTTGAAACTCTATATTTTGGTGAAATGTAAAACATCTTAAGATATTAATGATACACTTTTCTGCGTTAACGTATCTCGAGATGGTACAGTCTCGTATATTTTTACCCGACTGTCTTTGAAATTATTTATCGGGTTTATTTTTTTATGATACCAAGTGAGGGGACGAACAAGTCGTGCGCCTGTTGGTAAGCGACACATCTGCTACTCAGAGCTTTAAATCGCAAAGATCTAAGGGGCACTGCCACTACGCTCATCACTCTGAGACATAAGTTGACAAGGCCCATGTGCCTGTAATTTCACCAGCACGTCCACGACAAGTCCCATGTGCTTCTAATTTCGGCCGTCAGTGGGCGCTGAACTTTACTCGACGATTTTGCATGAAAGCATCGACGCGTTGATCGTAACCAGTGGAAGGCTTCATAGTCTTTTCTATTAATAATAATAAGTCTTTTTTATTTTTCATAGACCATTCTCCGCCGTTCGCGATGTGAAAAATCCGTGAAGTGTATCTGTGTATATCGTAACGAAAGTTATTTGAGCTTACTGTACAATATACTGTTTATATACAGGTTAAAAAACAAAGTGGTCTGACGATATTTGGGCTCGCGATAACAAACAATTTGGACAAAAAAAATGTTTTAAATTTCCGAATACAAACTTTGGTGCACCATAAAAATGCGCGCGGCGAAACGAGGATTGTAACGCAACAATTTTATTGATAATTTAAACTTTTTTTGCTCAAGTCGTTCGTTCTCATGGCTATGAGTGTGAGCTAAAATAAGTTACACTACGAAACATGGGTTCAGATGAGTTAATAATCAAAGTCATGAGTTTGATATTCGCAGAGCTACGGATATAGCAAATTTATGTTTTCCTTATTAATTTTATTTTTCTTTTAAGTGCACTATCAACCCCATATATTTCTACATTAGTTTTTATTATAGTTACCGACCCTTAGGGTATACGAGAAGGGCACTATAACCTGTGCGCGCACAGGAACCTCACAAGTTCAGGTTCTGGCCCCAGATTAGCCAGTGTACAGGGTTGTTACAGACCTCTGTCACTTGACTTCATCCGGTTCTCGAGGGCTAATGCCTCGGGTGAGCTGCCACGGGTGCACGTACAGTACCCTCTCTATTTTCCAAATAGGTACCAAAGCTGTAGGCACGCTCAGTTCCCGTTGCGCATTGCTTAAATAGCGATTACCGTAGAGCGTAGTAATAAAGTAGTAAAATGTAATAACAGTAGAGCTCCTTATAAAAGCGTTCGTCCAGGGTATTACTGCCACTACCGTAATGTGAGCATTACTGCGTTCCGGTTTTGAAGGGTAAGTGTGCTGGTGAAACTACAGACACATGAGACTTGACAACTTACGTCTCAGGGTGACGGGCGCAGTGGCAGTGTCCCTCAAATTTTTGCGATTTAAAGGTCTCGAGTAGCACAGTTACTACCATAGACAGGCGTGTCGCTTAACACCAGGCGCACGACTCGTTCGTCCCGTCATTTTGTATCGTAAAAATCTCAGTACGGTACAGTCTAAAAAAAAACAACCTCAAAAGTCATTCATCCCCTAGTTTGCCACCCTTACAGGTGGAATATTTTCTTATAATTTATATGGGACCACATCTGAGGTGCCCTCTTTCCAATAAAAATCATCAAAATCGGTTCACAATAGCCTGAGTTATCGCGTAATATACATGCAACATAAAAAACATAGTCGAATTGTGAACCTCCTCCTTTTTTTGAAGTCGGTTAAAAAAGAAAAAGAATGTCTGCCTAGTTGCAATTTTATATCAAGCGATTCGACTCCTTTTGCAGCGTCAGACAAAGTCAAACTTGTCTTTCTTAAGTACATTTCAATGAAAGTTTTACGATAGAATGCCATTAATGCCAATAACACTTTTAACAACGATAGTACCTGCCACATTTTAACTCAAACACGTCCAATCTATTTTAAATCTTATCTAAACAATTATAAGGCATAAAGTTTAAACTCTCAACTGTCAGGGCAAACGTTTATGGAAATAACTTTTAAAATAAATCCACGGAGTTTAAAATGCAGTTTTGAAAGAACAGGAGAGACTGTGGAATCGAAATTTTGGTTGTTAAATTGCATTTAAGTGTCTTTTTATTATTTTTCCTTAATTATTTAATAATATTAGTTATATCTACTGATTCAAACAAAAATGAAAAAAAAATGTTAAATATTTTATCTTTCCGCTACAAAAACCGCCATGTTGTATCTCGCCATGTGCCGCGAAGATTTTGTAAACATGTTCGATAAGGTAGTATTTTGATTGATTTGTCTGGATTTTCTTGTGTTTTCTTGATGTATCGTTTTTCTAATGGGGCTGCATGTTCAATAATTATCAAAGATCCTAAATAAAGAAAGAGTTAAAAAAAAAAGGAAATTGACTAAGAGACAAATTCAGAAGATAGATAGCAGTGTTTTCCTGCTTTAATTGGAGCTTTATTGCGAGCCCCAACCCGCATATCAAGTGTGGTGATCGTGACACGTCGTGTAGGCTTAACATTTACATTTCACCGTCAACCATTTATACGTCCCGCTGCTTACGGGCCTTCTCTCAGACCTGGGCTTAGGCCATAGTCCGCCTACCTGGCGCAATATGATAGGGTATAGGTCAAGTTTTTCGAAGATTGTGAAGCTTGTTCGACGATGTTTTCCTTCACCGAAAAGCTCATGGTAAATTTGAAATTTAAATTCCGAAAATCTTAGGGTGCGTACAGATCTGGCAAATGTTCCGCGAACGCGCTGCATGTGCGCTGTACGCGTGCTGCATCCGTGCAGTTAAATACATGTTACTACTATGTGTGGCGAGCGGACGGCACGCGAACTAATTGCACTACGTAATGCACGTGTGCAACTCGGGAGTCTTTTGCAAACAGGTGCATTTGCGGCGCACTCACCAGATTTGTACGCTCCTTTAGAGGTTTCGCCTGGATTCGAACGCACGGCCTCTGCTTGTGGCGGTTGGACAGACTATTAGGTTGCTATGGCTTTTCTCTTAGTGAAGGCTAAATCGTGCATATTCTTCGGTCGAGGGTCGGACACCCATCAACTCGTGAGATCCTCAGGAGTTAATCATTGTCCGATGCTTGTAAAGAAGCAAAACATGTATCGGGTATATTGTTGGTGGTCGTGTTTGTACTTTCATTTGTGCTATTTACTTTATACACAGATAGGGTGGGCTAATTAACTGCATATAAATGACAATGAGGTCGACGATGAAAGCCTAACAAATAATGACTAGTCATTTTCGCCTTGAAAAGACCCAAGTTATAGTGTTCAAGGAATAAGTTTGCAGGTATGGAATTCCTCTCCATACCCTTTTTTCGCCAAATAAAGCGAAGAATTGTCTGCCGACTATGTAGCGCTAGTACAGCATTGGTCATGCTTACGCTTGTAGAGATATCTCAATTTCTTGTCAATTTACTTTCAACGAAAAAGTCACCCATTGTTGAAATCAAATTAACTGCTTAAGGAAAACATCTGTGTGCCTGAGTACAGACACAAAAGTGTTTTTTTTACATAATATGGCAAATAAAATTATTTCTGTAAGATAAAATTATCACATGCACGACTCCACCCGACATTGTCCCATTGATTCATCACCGAAGCCGAGTTTCAATTTATGACAATCGCGACTTAAACCAAGGTTTAGTAAATAGCTAACTTAATGCGACGGGGTTTACTTGCTATTTATATATACACCTCTAATTTATATTAGCGAGGGGTTGCTTTTTTATTGCTACTGGTGACTTTGGAAGGATTATGTAAAGGAAATAATTTATATAGATTGGAATTTCGTTACTTATTGGTACAAGCATAGAATACAGAGTAGCTTAGTTGGGAGAACGCTTGACTCTTATAAAGAAGGTCCTCGGTTCTTCGTTCACAACCTCGAATGCGCTGCTGAAGTTTTCGTATCGTTTAATAATAATAACGCACCCACTCATAGCCCCGCACTAGGGAAAACCATGTATCGCGACTGCCATGGACACACACATAGACAACCATAAATTACACCCAAACTCACGAGAGAAATACGGCATGTATTATACAAATATTTCTCCCGGCCCGGGAATCAAACCCGGGACCTCTGCGTGGCAGTCCAGCATGATAACCTTACGGCCACGGAGGCAGTTAAGTTCGTGTTTAGTTCTAACATTTGGAAACGGGTTTAAACGCGTTTACATATGAATAGGTATTTTTCACACCTACCTAATTTCCCGACGTTTCGGCCAGGTTGCACTAGCCTTGGTCACGGGCTGGACTGGTGATGCGGTGTTTACATCTCCATCTCGGCGGTGGAATCTTCATCCACCCGCATAACACTTTTTAAACTAACGTCACACACAACACAAACGGTGTTGTGTTTAGTTGACTAATTTCTAGGACGAAGTAACCTTTGCCTTTTTGACTATAAAGAAACATTTCGAAATTTTAGTAAAGCACGGGGGAACAGTAAAACTAGCACGCAGATTCCCAAAATTTTCGGCTTACCGCAAAATTAGGCAAGATAAAAAAAATTCCATGCTCACCTCCATACGAAATAAATGAAAATACAGTATTTTTTATATTAACACGAAAAATCACAAGGAAAAAAATACATTTGTAGTGTACTTTATATAGATAATATTACATTATATTACGCCTGATGTATCCCACAGCTGGGCAAAGGCCTCCTCCTGATCCCTCCACGCATTCCGATCTTGGGCTAACTGGGCCCAAACCTTGTCGTAGGCGTCCAGTTCGTCACGCCATCGCTTCGTCGATCTGCCACGGCGCCTTACGCTTTTGGGGATCCACTGGCTGGTTACCTTGGCCCACAGGTCTTCAGGCATGCGGCAGACATGACCAGCCCAACTCCATTTCAGCTTCGCAGCTTTTTGGGCTACATCAGCAATCTGAGTTTGGGAGCGCAGTGTCGTGTTCCGAATTCGCTCGGTCCGTTTCACGCCAAGTATGCTGCACTTCTTTGCTCGTTGACAGACCCCGAGTTTGGACTATTGGATCTTTGTAAGTGACCATGGGAAGGATGCACAGATAAATAATATAGATCATATAGGTTTCTTTTTTCAAACGCGGTAGCACCCCCTATGCGAGATCTCTATAATCTCTATGCAAGAGTACAAGTATTTCGCACTTTATGTCGCTTTCGCGCAAGTCGCACCCTGTCGTGCTAGCTCTACTGGACAGCATCAATGCCCTCCAATTGCTTCAGAGACCCTTACCGGCGTGAACAGCCACCTTTAGAGGTGGATGATTTTTTCAAAATTACCACCACGACCACTATGGTGGCACCCTCTTTCCAACAAAAAAAGATTTATGAAAATCGGTTCACAAATATCGGAGTTATCGCGTAACATACATTAAAAAAAAACATACAGTCGAATTGAGAACTTCCTCCTTTTTTTGAAGTCTGTTAAAAATATAGCCGACACGCGTGAAGCACTGATGCTAGTTTGCGATAAACAATCTCACATTATTATCTAGTGATGCGCCTTTAGCTCTTAATCACATTAGTTATCGATAAACTAGATCTTTGTAAACGATTGCAGACTTTTGTCCGAGTCTAATTTGATATCACGGTAAAGAAAAATTATTTACCCATGAGGACTGTTGCCTCCAGTCCAGTATAGCCTGAACCCGAACTTTACAAGGTATCCAAGCCTAGCCAAGGACCCTTATTGATAGTGACATTATACTGAGAGCGGTTGAAACTAGCTTCCTTAAAAAAGACTTACTGTGAGTATTATCTACTCTATATCCAACTTTGTCGCCCCATACACGCCTTTATCGTGTTGTCACTTATTTATTTCCGAATCCGTAACGAAATTAGACCTTATTGATGAAGGGGTAACTGCTCGGAATGCTTTGTTAGAGCTAATTTTGTTGAGCAAAAAGTAATGTAGTCCTGCACCTGGTGGGACAGTTTTCTTTTTGCCCGACTACAGCGATGCCAAAGGGATGTGTAATGTATTATTTTCAGTCTGGATATAATTAAACGTACATTCTCAGGTATGTGTGGAAAATGCGTGCAAATACAGTATCACTATATAATAATAAATATCTTATAATTACCTATAGTAAAGAAAAGCGATTACGCCCTATTCAAAGCAGTACGAGCTTAATATAAATCTAAAATTATAATTAAAAGAAAGAAATTAATAACCTGTATTCTGTAAAATTTAACTTTGTTAATTTTACATATGAGTGGCGTTAACATTTATTATTATTATTATTGTCTATTTTAGACTATTTTAGAAATATTGATTTTGAACTTTTAAATGGGAGTGGCGGTATTCCCCGGCAATGGCACAGTCGGCCGGGGTCAGGACTCAGGTTCAAAAACCAGCTAATAATACGTGCCGTATCGAGCAGGATCGCCTTTTGTATTTGTGCTGGAAGCGACTCGCCACAGATATCCAACCGCTTCGAGCTGTTAGCAAGGCTGACTGGAATTAACCCATTTGCGAACAAAACAATTTGGTTTGTTTCAGTGGAAGCCACATATCGGTGATCTCGTGCACCAGGTTGAGATACTTCCGGCGTTTCTCGGTTTCTGTCTTCACGAGAACCTCGTCATGCGGGATGGTAACGTCACGTATTATTATTAGGGTGGCTTCATTCAGGGCCTATGCATGCCCTCATCACTGGGACCATTGACTGATCTATTGTGATCACCACTAGTTACAGTGCAGAGCCAAGGCCGACAGCATTGAAGAACTGAAGGACTTTCCTGGCTGGATTTAATGTCCTCTGGTTGTGGCATACGCCTTCCCAGTATGGAGCTTCGTACGCCCATCAGAGGGTAGCATTGGGTGAGTAGATGAACAGGAGTTTCAACCGCCTTGTGGCAGAATCTACATTCTCTTTTCTCTCTGTCTCAATCATTGAAAAATTTACTAGCAATGGAGCTCCTTGAAAGAGTTCGTGATGAGATGGTGAAATCACAGGCAAATGGGATTTGTCAACTAATGTGTTTCAGGGTAACGGGCGCAATGACAGGCGTGTGATTTGCCGCCAGGTACTTGACTTGTTCAACACGTCCTTTGGTATTAAAAAAAAACTTTACTTCTTGGCAGCAGAAATAGGTAAGGAGGCAGTACTTCCTTGGACAAACTCTTCCACAAGAAGTTCTACTACAACTAAATTTTACATCCTCTATATTTACTTTAAATCATTCAGGTCCCTTTACATATTCGACAAGCATGGCATAATGGCTTCAGTGGTTCCATGATACACGTTCGTAATTAATAATTCATTTATTTTTCGAAACAGGTTGTGTGAAAGTTGACAGTTATAAATTAAATCTAGTTTCACTATGCCGGACCAAATGTTAGACATGCAAACTTATTAAAGGCATATTGATTATGAGTGGAATAGGCACTTCTTTCACTCATAGTGAGGCTTACAATTACGATTGTCTTTTTAATTGACTTCAAAAAACGGAGGAGGTTCTCAATTCGAATATATTCTTTTATGTATGTTACGCGATAACTCGATAATTTGTGAACCGATTTTGATGATTCTAAAAAATCGACGTCAAAAGTTCGTGGAATTACATCTATTTGCCAAGTTTTATTGAAATCGGTTACCGGAAAGTGCGCGAAACCGGATTCATCCCATAGTTTGCCACCCTTAGAAGTGGGATATTTATTCTTTAAATATAAACGAGACCATTATTGAGGTACCCTCTTGCCGACAAAAAAGAATCGCCAAAATCGGAGTGATCGCGTAAAATACGTACAAAAAAAATACAGAAAAATTGAGAACCTCCTCCTTTTTTTGGAGTCGGTTAAAAATTTGAGAAATAAGTAGATGTGATTCCACGAATTTTGACGTCGATTCTTTAGTACTCTGTACTGAGTTTATGATACAATATTTTTTGATACGATAGTTAAATTGTGCGTTATGATTCTTCCTGATTATATACATAGCGCGCACTATAAGTTTCCGGTACTGGCCACTTACATAAACAATATTTAAAAAGTAATTACAACATTTGAAAATGAAACTCTTTGGCTGTAATACAGTTTGTTTCATCTCACTGTCAATTGCTTTTACATTGTGGCGTCATTTTAGAAATTGGTTGTCTACATCACCATGGCTTTAACTCGTGAAAATTTTCTTAGTATGATTTTCTACGACTTTAAGTGTAATTTAATGAAGCACCAGGCAAAACGACTATATATAGCTGGTTTGCAGAATTCAAACACAGTCGTGTGAAACTCAGTGACGAATTTCGTGATGGTCGCCCGTCCACTTCTGTGAACAACAAAACCATCGATGCTGTGCGCCGTATGATCAAAACAGCCAGGCATGTGGCATACAATGAGATTCGGGCATCTTTAGGCATAGGCATGAGTCAAATACAATCAATACTACACAAACATTTAGGTGTGAAAAAGCTGTGCTCTCGGTAGATCCCACAAAATTTGACTGAGGCTCAAAAAACGGATCGCGTCACTTGGTGCAATGCCATGCTTACCAGATTCAACGAAGGGGCATCAAATTTGGTGTGGGACATAGTAACAGGTGACGAAAATGGATGTATAGTTACGATCCCAAAATAAAACAGCAATCGAGCGTATGGGTCTTTCGAGATGAGCCGAAACCAACCAAAATGGCGCGCGTGCAAAGTGCCTCTAAGCGGATGATTGCTTTTTTTTTTGATAAAACTGGACACGTGGCTACTGTTGCCTTGGAGAATCGTTGTACCGTGAATAATGATTGATACACGACCATTTGTTTGCCGGAAGTTATTGACAAACTCCGTAAAAATAACCGTAAACGCCGTATCATCTTGCACTACGATAAGCCAGTTCTCACACGGCCAAACAGACAAATAAATTTTTGAATGTGAACAACGTTGACCTTATGAGCCATCCCGAGTACAGTCCCGACCCTCACCTTGTGACTTTTATTTATTTCCAAAAATTAAGAACCAGTTACGCGGTCAACGATTTTCATCATCTGAAGAGGCTGTCGAAGAGTATGAAAAATGTGTTTCAGAGATTGTCACGGAGGAGTGTCATAAATGTTTTCAAAATTGGTTCATTCGTATGAAAAAGTGCATTAATGCTAACGGAGAATATGTTGAGAAACAATAAATTCATTTCTGACCATTTTTAGTACTTTTTTTATTCATTCCGGTAACGTACATATTTCTATTAGTGAGGATATGTGATTGGTCTTCAGTTATCATTATTATTTATTTCAGTAGTAAGTTGATGGTATTCCTGTTAGATATATATATTTTTTAATTGTTTACGTTTCTGTACCAGCGTCTTGTAATTTATTAAACAATAGAGGCTAAAACAAATATATTATTTTTCTGTAGAATTCCTTATTAGGGCGTCATCTGAGTCATGGTACAATTTTATTTCTCGTCTTTGGGTAATCGTCAAGCTACTTTTGTCTACTTAATTTCGGTGGCAATTATTATTATTTAAATATTCCATTATCTTGAAACATTAAATAGCGTTCCCGTTATGTCGTGACGACAGATAGTCGTGCAGTTTAAAGTATCGTGGCTTATACATTGAAACAAAGTTGTTCACACACAGAACAACACGATTGACTGTCGTTCACGACTTTCTTGACGTTACGACAACAGACTGAGGTCGTCCGATGATAAAAATGTGACGACAGATAACCGCAGCTTCAAACGATTCTGCCGTGCAAACAACAAGGTGGCCGTGAACCGATAAATTGTCACGATCTAGCGGGAACAGCTGGACACGACAGTCGTCCAACGATAAATTAAACGTCCACGACACAGTCGCGACAGGTATTTGTGATATGGGAACAGGCTAGACGCGACAGTCGTACAACGAATAATAAACCGTTACGACATAATGGGACCCTACACCATATACCAAAGAATAAGTTTAGCTATTTAAAGGGGAAATATTGTCAGCCTTCTGGGCACGATGCCTTAGGGTACTGATCTCGAGAAATTTTTCTATTTAGAACTTTCAAATACCATATTATTGGAATTTTTTATGTACGATTAATTTCTAAACAAGCAAGGAAGTTGTTAACTAAACTTTTACAAGACTGGTTGAGATGTTTTGTTATATACCGTTAGAGATTCAATTGGAAGATTCAATTATGGATCTAAAGTGGCACGCACAGAGACCACAATGGAGTAGTGTTGAAGGTGTATCGATAGTTGACATTGAAAAGCTTATACTGAAGAACATCGACTTGAGTCAAAATACTTTATGGAGTCAATCACAACATGATTGCATTCATTATTTAAAATTGTCGTTGCAATAATTGTGCGTGTTGTTGCAATCATTGTGCGTAACTTATTGTAACATGTTCCGGTTATAACAAGAAAACAAGTTACAAAGTTAGTGATTAATTCAAATTAATTTATCAAAGCGATTGAATTTAATGCTGACAATAATATCCATTAAACAAAACCATCAATAACTATTTCGATGTTGTTACTAGGTTTAAGTAATTTAACAAATTAATATGTTAAAGTTTATAACACTACAATAAAAGGTTACGCCTACGCTGCTACACCTGTCGGATAGCTTGCTGGAAACTCTGGACAATTGCACAACTGTCGCTTCAGGCAACTCTGGTGGCCATGTAACGGGTTGCTACAAAATTTTTTTTTATAATACCAATTGTTGGGACGAACAAGTCGTGCGCCTGGTGGTGGCAACACGCCTGTTCCATAACAATTGCAGTGCCACTCCGAGCTTTAAACCACAAAGATAGGACGGGCACTGCCACTACGCCCGTCACCCTGAGACATAAGTTGACAAGTCCCATGTGCCTGTAAATTTACCAGCACCTCTGTACCTTTCAAAACCGGAACGCATTAATGCTCACATTACTGTTTTGCGGCAGGAATAGGTAAATTGGTAGTACTTCCCTGGACGAACTCTTTCACAAGGAGCTGTACTGCTAGAATATTTTACTCCAGAGCTGCGATACCTGTTGTATAAAGCTCAGGTCCGAAGCAGCATGGAGTACTGTTCGCACCTTTGGGACGGCTCTGCCAAGTACTTGCTCGATGCCCTAGATGGACTGCAGCGCTACGTCTTCCGTGTTGTCAACGATCCTCATGTAACTGAGCATGCGGAGTCGTTACAGCTTCGCAGAGATATAGCGTCTCTTAGCGTATTCTATCGCCTGTACCACGGTGAGTGCTCTGAAGAGTTATTCAACCTTATCCCTTCCTCTCCTTTCCATCAGCGGACCACCCGTGCCGGACTGCGTTGCCACAGATGGACGGTCAGTTCAATACCGTCCCGCACTAAAAAGTTTGGCAATTCGTTTTTATGCCGAACCATCAAATTGTGGAACCAACTCCCGGCGCATGTATTCCTTTCCCTCTATAACATCGGGTCCTTCAAACGTAGTGTGAAGAAGCATTTGGCCAGATCGGCAAAATGATAGTGACGGAGTGAAGATATTTGTGTTTTCCATCCGTTACTCTCATCTCTGGACTGTATTCGCACTTTCCATCAGGCGCGGTGCAGTCATTTTGCCGAGTCACAATAAAATAAAAAAAAATAAAAAATAAAATAAAAATAAAAAATATATAGAATTGGGGATTTTTTACACTGAAAAATAGGGACTTCAAATAAACAAGTTGTTTAAGCTGGTAATGAAACTTGTTTCCATCTGAGTCTCTCAAGCACGGTGACTGTAGCAAAAAGCACAATGTAGCAACAATTTTAAAATGATGACGACATCACTAACAAAGATATAATAAAACTTTTAAGTTGCTATCAAGTTTAAAGTTGATTGTTTCAAACTAGATGTTTGCTTGTCATAGTCAAATCACCAATGTAGATTTATATCCAATTAAAACTAACTTTATTGAAGACATTAACAATGTACGATTGAACGAATTACTGTTTTGGTCGAATGAAACATTCTTTAACTTTGTTTGCTTTTACAATGCGATTTTGTTAAGGTGAACTAAAAAACAATTTCAAGTACAGTAATTTTAACTCTTGGAGTACGTTCACATCATCATCATACGTTCCGAGTGAAAAAGTACTGCCACCTTACCTATTTCTGCCACAAAGCAGTAGTGTGAGCATTACTGCGTTTTAAGGGTGCCGATGAAATTACAGGCACATCGGACTTGTCAACTTATGTCTCAGAATGTCGGGCGCAGTGGCAATGCCCCTCAAAACTTTATGATTTAAAGGTCTGAGTGGTACTGCAATTATTTTAAACAGGCGTGTCGCTTACCATCAGGCGCACCACTTGTTCGTCCCGTCACTTATTTATTATAAAAAAACATGACAAGCATTTGACGCGGACTCTGTTTATTTTGATATAATAATACACCGAATATATTTTATTCAATTATGTGAAATTATAGCGTCCGAAACTTCAAACTGAAATATTTTTAATACCAAACTTCTCAGAATAATAAACCCAAATTTAAAATTGTTCAGAAATTTGAACTCTATATTTTCACTTATTTTTCATAAACAGATGCGTACACACTAGATATGTCAACAAAAATATCTATGGGAGTTCGTCATTGTTCTTTATATATTTGGCTAGTAAGTATTACTTCTACATTTTAACCTATCTATTTAAATTCTAATTACGCAACCAGGCCGTGGACAAAGCTAGACTTAATAGGTTATGTTATGAGCATTGCCAAAAAAAGTTCTTTACACCTGCCGCCATTGCTTGTCAACAATCTTTTATTGTTAAACATTTTATATCGAATTTAGTTAGAGTATAGTTGAATTAAACCTAGACTATGTTTCTTATTGTGTTCTTCATTAACGCCTTTAAGATTCTACAAAGTTAATTATACATGACGTACTGTTAGTTCGCTAGCCATGACAACGCACCTTATTTAGACTGCCAATGTTGCCAGCCTATTTCGAGTGTTGCCATCAATTGTCTCGGCGGTGCTAATTTGCCGAGACGTGCCTGATTATTTATGTTGTGTTGCCACTTAGTTGTTTTTCAAACGTCTTTCAGTGTCTGCATTTGTTTTTTTTTTCTGGTAGATTTTAAAGGCGTGTCGGGGTAGCTATTTAAGGATGATTTTATCTAATTAATTATGTTGTTAAATATTGAATCTTGGAAGATACAAAATTGTCCAAACATAATCCAGTAATGTAGACTTAAAATAAGCACGACACTAACGCATTATTTTCTAGATTATTACTAATGTATCTCACCAAAATCCAGCGAACAGAAAATTACCGCTATCTAAAGGATACTCATAGATATGCGCATTCACCCCATCATATAATAAATCACGATGCTCAAACGTCACCCTAATTTTAAAATTAAGCAGTAGACCATAGTTTTTCAAAGTGGCTGCCCCCAGTGGGCGCTGAAGAGTCCTAGGTAAAAAATTTAAAATCCCACCACCACAAAAAATAATTGAAAACACGTATTTGTTATATTAACCTAACACAAAAAAATTGAAAGGAAAAATATTATACATAGGTATATATGTAGTGTAGTGATGATCGTGGTTTTTTTTAAATGCGGTAGCACCCCCAATTGAGTCTGGTAGGGGCCTCGGAAATAAAATATAAAAGGAAGTAAAAAAAATAATAAAATATATTTTTTAACATAAAAAACACGTGTTTTCAATAATTTTTTGTAGTGGTGGGCGTTGAATTTTTTTATATTGCCCAAGTGAGCGGTAAGCCAAAAAGTTTTAGGACCTATGCAATACACCTATAAACACATTAGATTGTAATCCGATATGTAATCCATTAAAACCCGTAAAACATACATCGATTACAGTTCGGCCGTTAATTCCCTGCCACTTCGTAACATTTTTTTTTCGAATAACCCATCACTATCTTTTAGTGTTGCCATTTTATTTGTTTTTTATTATTGATTATACCCAAATCGATATATTATATATATCGGTAAATTATTTTTTTAATCTGATAGTTATTGCAGGTAGTAATAATAAGCATTTTGAAGTAAATGTTGATTACATAGCTTTTGTTAACACTATTAGGGCCGTGGGGGGTCAAAATGACCGGACTTAATTTTGCCCGTTCATCGGTCGTGTATTGAACCATACAACATGACCGCCGCGGCCCTAATGAACTTATTTGCCACTTGGTTTTTATGGTGTTTGATAGCATACCTAGTTTTGTAGACTTAAAGAAGAAGAAACTAAACTAAGTTAACAGTAATTTCAAATTGTATTTAAAAGTTACAAACTAAACAAAAACAATGGCTAATGTGAAATATCAATCTAAATTCAGTAGACGTGTGTCAGTTTTTAACCGACTTCAAAAAAAGGAGGAGGTTATCAATTCGACTGTATTTTTTTATTTGTATGATTATAATCCTCAAAATTCTTTTTTGTTGAAAAGATGGTGCCACGCTCAGCATTGGTCCCATTAAAATTTGAAGAAAATATTCCACCTCTAAGGGTGGCAAACTAGGGGATGAACGCGCACTTTCCGGTAACCGATTTCAATAAAACTTGACAAATAGATGTAATTCCACCAACTTTTGAGGTCGTTTTTTGTAACAGAATTATTGGTTAACATCAATCGAACATTATGTGTTCGTACTCTGCCCGACACTGTGACACAAGAAATCCCAAAATGGAGTGAAATAGTGAAATATCGCAAAAAAACTTGTTTTTTTTTTATAATATCAAGTGACGGGACGAACAAGTTGCAGCTTAATATACATATCGACAGTGGAAAGGCAAAACGTCTAACGTGCATTTGGTAAATATTACAGGAAAGCGATTTAAAGTATTTTTTTACGCCTAAAAGATCATACATACCTCTAATTTTATTTGTTATATGAAAAGCTGAAACTTTCTAGTTTTCCATAAACCAAAAAAAATTAGAGTTATGATATTTTTTCCAAAAAAAATTTCGTAAAATTGCTCTCCTGTAATATTTTCCAAATGCACGTTAGGCGTTTTACCTTTTCATTATCTATATATAAATGAGACCGAAAACAACTTGTAAGCCAATGTCATATTTGAATGGTTTTGAATATTCTAGCCGTTAACTTGTTATGACAGTTTTTATAACCAATAGCTAACTATGAATTTAAACTAACTTTATTCCTTTTTTATCTCTTCGCGGCGAGCGTTTATAGAAAATTTCAATTCTCAAAAACAACGTACGTTATGAGTTTTCCAAACATTAAAACATAAAAAACACAAAAGCAACAGATTGAAAACTAAGCCCTTTGATCAAAAGAAATAGAAAAAATACCTTATTAATACGGAGCTCATTTTATATTAGTTGGCTACATCACTTTAAAAATTACCACTTTAGTTTGACCTGCAGACGCTTTTTTGAGGCGTAAATGAGAGATCAGATTTCATTGGACAATGTTTTGTACAATCAAAAAAACCAGACTTAGTTGATCTGCACGCACTTTTTTGGTATAGCAGACGTTTTGTTTGTTACTTGACAGTTTGAAAGATTTCATTTCTATTTTTAGTTCCTTATCTCGATGGAGGAAAGTGTAGATTTATATGTCAAATAATTTAGGGTGACTTCAAAGAAAGTGGGAAAGTACAATATTAGGTAAATCTATTTGAATTTCCGTTCTTTAAATAGGACAAACATGAAACAAATATTCTGAAAAGTGTTAAATACGAAATGTTTTATATTCGACTCTGTTATTGGATAATAAATTTTATTGTATAAAGTATTTTTCTCATGAAAAAATAGTATTTGTTCAGAGCTGTAGTAATTTCATTTCCAATCACGAAAATCTAAGATCTTTATTTGCGTAACAGGTCTGGCTTTTTTGCGTAACAGGCCCGTTACGCATAAAAGTCCCAATGATTTGTCAACGGCTGCAAGCGGTCCCTAAAAAGTCTTCGTAGAAATCACCGACGACGTGTGATACATATCCATAACCCATTCGTTACTCGACTCCTTAAAAACGTCAGCGCGTCCCTTGTTCTCGACCGGAACTGAGGAATATGTGGAGTATAACATCTGATATTGGGGTGTGTACAACCAGCAGGTGAACAATAGTACCCTTGCATTGTCCCCTTTATCACGTAACTTGTGTTTTTAACGGAAAAAAGGTAAATAAAATACCTCGATTCAAAATTTCGTGTACTTTGTTGTGTTTTATTTTTGTTACAAACTCACCTCCATTTGGAATGGATGGAATGATGGATCCAGCACATTGGTATCAAAAAAACTTTCACATCTTTTGCAAAAAGGCACCGTTGCGTATTTTAGTGTCCTAGTCATATATAAATATTTTCTTAACTCAATCGACTCCATCCATCCTCTGTCCAATACATATGCTTCACACGTGTTCAAAATACTCAGACCTTGTTGGGATGACGCCGCCGAAAGGAAATATATAAATAAATAAAATTAATATCATACTTCACATTTGTTGTTGATGTAACAGAAATCTTATAAAGACACGATTAGGAACTAATTTACGTTATAATTATTAGATCTTTTAATTAATAAGATCCACCATTTCACGAACCAGATTTGGCAATATTGGTAAAAAAGTATTAGTAGGATTAGACGTCCTTGTGAAAGAGTTCGTCGCAGGAAACACCTCCACCGTACCCTATTTCTGCTGCCAAGCAACAATGTAAACTTTAATGCGTTTGTTTTATGAAAGGTAAGTAAGAGTGATGGTAAAATTACAGGCACATGAGACTTGACCACTTTCACAAGGATCTCTACTGCTACTAGGTTTTTCTTGAGAAATGCAAGAGGCACAATCTCACCACTAAGTGACATTTCTACATAATAGATGGATGTTCGTTCAGACCTTAATAATATCCGTTCTGGCACACATAACTCGGCAAAGGATTCCATTTCTTATCGTTAATGAATGTAGATGCAAAATGCTTCGTGCGAATTGATAGAATGCAGGGGTGAAATCCCTCGCCCTTTGGCGTTGGTTGGTAATGCAAAAGGAGCTAATGTTACGGGTAAAACATTTTAAAATTCTACAAACGTTTCTTGAGACAATTGCATTGCAAGATCGGTGCTTGTATACGTGTTGAGAGATGTACCTAAGCGGTAGCAGGAGCGGCACAAGCCCGTTTGACATGTCGTAGTTAAATGTTCATTCACAATAATAAATATTAGACATCGATTATATAACCAGAAATAGAGAACAAATAAGGGCCATCCACCCCTAGCAACTCATCAGGCAAATGGACCTTATATCACTTTTAAATATCAACTCTCGTTTGCGCTGAAATCACAAATTAGAAAACTGAAATAGTACAGCGCCAACAACTGACCTGTGTGTACGTTTCCGTATATTCCAAAAATATTTTGTATTTGTTGTAATAAAGATAATTATCTCTAACAATAGGGGCTGTTCCATTCGGTGGTGTGGGAGAAACAGCTAAATATCAAATTACAAAACCAACGGAATCACATTTCATCGGTAATTAAATATGTAACTGCAATTGCAATTTTCGTCCATTATAGCAAAGCTCTAGTTAAACTGGTCGATTTGAAGTGAAGCAATTGATGACACCCATCAATTGTTTCGAATTCGGGTAGACCAATCGGAACGCAGTTGTCACAGTAATGATTTAAAAGAATAGTTTTCAAACAAATTAAAATAAAATTTGTGTCGTTGCAGGTGCTATTGAAGAGTGAGCAATACTAAAGGAAATGTATTTACAGTTTATTTAAATAATTTACGAAAAAACAGAAAACGAACAAACGAACTATAAATAATAAACAAAAGACATGTGACAGTGACGTGACAGTAACAAAGAAAAAGGCGCCAAAAACAAATGCATTTAAATGTAGGCTTTGAATCTAAAACTAAACTACTAAAAAGGCTATAAAATATAAATAAATATTAGACATCAAAATACTTGATGGAGGCAATCACAACACGATTAAATTCATTATTTAAAATTGTCTTTGCAATCATTGTGCTTGTTACAAACATTGTACTTGTTGTTGCAATCATTGGAACTCTTGTTACTCATTGTAACAAGTTCCGGTTATAACAAGAAAACAAGTATAAATCTTCTTCGACATGCAGCGTCACGATGTTTTTCTTCACTTTGAACGAGAGATCTTCCTACTAAACATTCGGTATACACCATTAAATAATAAATAAATATTAGACAACATCACGTACGTAGCTCTGAACCCAAAGTAAGTAAAGCACTTGTGTTATGGAAATCGGAAACAACGACGGTACCACAAACACCCAGACCCGAGACAATATAGAAAAGTTAGTTTTCTACACGACCAACGTGGTCGGATAGAACAAGCACGTAACGTATTTCTAAAGTTGAGTCATCTACTCTGCAATCGAACCTTGAAGATCGCGACCAGGGTGCGTTTGGTACGTTGCTACTTGTTTTCGGTTCTTCTGTATGGCGAAGAGTCCTGGACCTTAACTCAAAATCTGAGCAACCACTTAGAAACCTTTGAAATGTGGGTCTACAGAAGAATTTTAAAAATATCGTGGACGGATAAATGGCCAATGAAAGAGTATTGTGCAGATGGTTAACAAGAAATTATAGGTCTTGAGTACTGTCAAAAAACGCAAACTACAATACTTTGGTCATATAATGCGTAATGATAAATACGACTTACTCCGACTAATTATGCAAGGGCAGGTAAAGGGAAAGCGACCACCAAGAAGAAGGCGTACTTCGTGGCTTAAGAATCTCCGGACATGGTTCAACCTGAGCACAAGATCCTTGTTCCGTACAGCTGTGTCTAAAATACAGACAGACCTAATGATAGCCGACCTCCGGTAGGAGATGGCACCTCAAGGAGAAGAAGTTTTCTACACTGACACGACCGGATCAAACCCGGGACCTCAGAGATGGCGACACCATGAAAACCGGTGTGCAAGCCACTCGACCACGGAGACCGTCATATTATATTACACGTGTGTACAAAAGGATTTGTAGCCACCGTTGCGATTCGCTACACGAGACAATGCAAAAAATTTAGTTTTCTAATTTTATCGTATTGTTCCAGACGTAAGGTCATTCGTTTCTAGAGCATATTCACTGAATGCCCTTGATTTTGATTAGCTAAATTTCAGAATGTACAAAGAAATGCGACATTTAACTGCTTATCTGTGCTCAGCGAGTGAAGCACAAGAATACGAAAGGAAGTACTCGGCCTTTCCTCAACCGATGTGCAACAAATACAATACAATTCGGGGCGAAGTCCGAAATGTCTATTGGTGATCTGAGAAAATTGAGGTCAAGTGTCACCATGTTAAAAAAGTCTTAGTACAGAAATATGAATTACATCTATTTGCCAAGTTTTATTAAAATCGATTACCGGAAAGTGCGCAATCAACCCTTAGTTTGCCACCCTTACAGGTGGAATATTTTCGTCTAAAAATGGGACCACTACTGAGGTACCCTCTTACCAATAAAAAAAAAATCATCCAATCGGTTCACAAATGAGTTATCGCGTAACATAATACATACGAAAAAACGTACAGCCGAATTGAGAACTTGTTCCTTTAAAGAAGTGTCAAATATGCAAAATCTTGATAAAGACTGCTGCAATTCAATACAGAAATGGATATTCCAACTAGCTTATACTAATGTTTCTCTTTTTGTTTGTTACAGGTAAGAGAAATCCATCTCCTGACGTATCTGCTGTCAGTTTTCGTTATCCTCGTCTATGTCTATAGTATAGAACTTACATTTCGAAAACGTCTTTCTTTACTAAGGTTGAAATTTATATGGAAAGAATGATAAATTTATTCGGATATTCACAATATTTTTTTAATGAAATGTAAGTGCGCATTTGACCTCCATCTCACATGATGGAAAGTGACGATAAATAATGCCTATTCACTCTCGCCTTCAAAAGGTCCAAGTAATAACGTTCAACGAACAAGTCTGCAGGCAGGGAATTCCACTCCATAGCCGTTCACCATATAAATGTGGACGCGTAACGCTTCGTGCGAATGTTTGGAATATCCACAACGTAGGAGTGGTACCCAAGCCTACGTCTGGTCCCCCGATCATGGAAAGGAGAAGGCGGAATCAAATTATGTAATTCCACCGCACACTCTCCGTGATGTATCCTGTAGAATACCGATAAGCAGCCAGGTGTTCAAGGCTCTACAGCGACGCCTTCACCAATTCTGAGTCACCTATAAATATATTAACAATAATATAAATAATAATGTTTCAAACATGTCACACTCGAAACCAAATACTGTCGTAACTCAAAATTGTGAAATTGAGAAAACACGATTTGAAAAGAAAAAAAAACAATGTATTAAAAGCAACATAGTATGGCACTGGTATTACAAAAGTGTTGTAACTAAAAATACTTAGGTGAATTTTAAGATTATAAATCATTATTAAAAATAAAATTTGATTCTCTACACGTCAACAAAACAGTCGTTACCATATTGTAAGGAACAAGAGTACTAAAGAAACGGATCACAAAAGTTCGTGGAATTACTTATATTTGCCAAGTTTTATTGAAATCGGTTACCGGAAAGTGCGCGAAACTGGATTCATCCCCTAGTTTGCCACCCTTAGAAGTGGAATATTTTCTACAAATTTAAATGGGATCAATACTGAAGTACCCTCTTTCCAAAAAAAAAAATCATCAAAATTCGTTCACAAATGCCGTAGTCATCGCGTAACATACAAAAAAACACAATCTAATTGAGAACCTCCTCCTTTTTGAAGTCGGTTAAAAACAATTCAATATGGCGGTGAAGCATCGTGACATTCAATAAAAACTTTGCATAAGTTTACCAAAAGTTGTTCTCTTTGATTTTAGTAAATACAGTCCCGCGAGGTTGTTAGTAACAAATATCCCTGTATATAAGCTATTTATATCATTTACCAATCGCAATGGAGAATATTCGCTTTTGAAAGCTCAGAATGACCGTAAGCCTTACTTGATAGGATAACCAATGATGTGAAGGACGGTATGTTGTACTTCTTATGTTTGAAACATTAACGTACATTACCGAACAAGCTGGGTAGTGTAGGGCGGAGTCGTTTCGAACTGCAAAATCGTTTTTGCCGACTCCGACTCAGCGGTCGGCCATATTTCACGTGAAGGCGGGGATGTCCGCTTTATCATGCTCTCAAGTGTAATTCCTTTATTTCTGTTTAGTCGCCCCGTTTGTATGCACCGTATTGATTTTTTAAACTCCGAATGATATTTTTTTTGTGCAAGGGAAGTTAGTAAATAATAAATTATTTTGGTTGCCTACTGTAACTGCCCCCTTTATCTTTTCCTGCCGCCAATATGAGCAGTAAGCAAGCAGTAATGTGAGCTACGTTCTGATTTTGAAGGGTAACAGTATTTATCTCCACAATACAAAACAAAGGAACATTACAGTGGAGATGCATATTGACGCTTGAAAGGCAAAATGGGATAAGCGAAACTTTTGGTCGTATTGTGTTTACCGTTAGAATCAGTAACATTTGCTGATTCCAACGTCATATATAACTCAATATGATCAAAAGTGTCGCTTATCCCATTTTGCCTTTCAAGTGTCGATATTACTACATATGCTTAGAGTAATGTATTGTGCGAGACTGGTTGGAGTTCAAACTAAGCAGTGCTTGTAATATGAGTCTCCAGGCACCCAACCCCTAGGTTATCATGTTTGTGGTATTGATTGTAAGAATATTGAAATAACAGGCACGTAAGACCTGTCAACTTATGTCTTAGGGTGAAGAGCACAGTGACAGTGCCCCTTAGATCTTTGCGTACTAAAGCTCGGAATGGTACGGCAACTGTGTATATAAAAACATACCATCACGCCCGTCTCCCTGTGGAAGCTATGAACTCCAACCGTTACGATACAGACAAACCTCTCCGATAAATTTTGTGATTATGGGTCACTTTTTTATACTAAGTGACGGGACGAACAAATCGTGCGCCTGGTGGTAAGCAACGTGTCGGTCCATATCAGTCGCAGTGCCACTCAGAGATTAAATATCAAAGATCTGAGGGGCACTGCCACCGCGGCTGTCTCCTTAAAACATAAGTCGACAATTCCCATGTGCCTCTAATTTCACCAGCACCGTTACCCTTCAAACCTCGAACGTAATAATGCTCACAGTTGTGTAGTAGCTTGGCGATAGATATAGGTAAGGCAGTACCTCCCTGGACGCACTCTTTCACAAGGAGTTCTACTGATACTGAATTACCTTTCTAATCACTGTTTCATTTTTACCATCATCATCAACTGTATACCAAAGTCCCACTCTGCCTTCATTATCGGAACTAAGGTTTAGAACCTTGTTTGATCCTCTCGGGAATCAAGCCCAGACCTCCACATCCAGTAGTATAAACTGTTGGGCCACTGAGGTCGAAACACATACGAAATTTATTTATTTATACAGGCATTACATAAGTCTCGTTCTTATCATATCGATGGCATACACTATAAAATAGTGAGCCAGATCTCAGCTACGCCGACATAGGCCATCATCGTACGAATCACACCGCAACAGTCCAGGTTGAATCCATCTGCAAATCCCCACCTGAACAAATTGTTCTTACTCCGACCAACCTAAGGCCGAAGCTTATTTAAAGGCTTGCAGATCGGCCACGGCAATTCGTATCCAGGAGGAAGACTCAGAAGGCGGGACAAACATCACAAACAAGCAAGACAAACCTTCTTCTTCTTTCTTAGCCGTTCTCAACCTTTAAGTTGAAAGCCTCGTTCAGTCCCATCTTTCCCGGTCTTGAGCAGTTTCTAACCACTTTGTTTCCGCCAATCGTTTGATATCGTCGTACCAACGCATTTGTAGTCCGAAGACAATTCTACCACTGCACTACCTTGCACCAAGAGCCTTTCTTGTGGGCGACATGGCCAGCCCACTCCCACTCCAATTTCACAACCCGTTTAGTAGAGTCATCACTCACTTTACTTTGCTCTCTGACCCATTTGTTTCCTTTACGGTCTCTCAGCGTAACTCCTATCAGTTTTCTTTCGATTGCTCTTTGTGCCAACTGAAGTTTGTGGTCTCCTTAGTAAAAACCCAGATCTCGGGTACGAATGGACGTAAGCACGGGCAAAAGACTAAAGTACAAACATACCCCGTTGTAGTGTAGCAAATATTTCTCTCTAATGACTAATAAAATAACATAGACTTTATAGAGTTCTTAAAATAGACACTAAATTCACAGAAAGTTAGAAAGAAAGTTCTCTTTCACGTCATTTTATAGGAGAGTCCACGAAGTCTCTCATAGTGTAGTAGCGTTCATTATCAAGAGAGAGTTTAATTTGGGTTTGCATATGTTGTCCTTTTCTTCTTTCTTAAGTGAGTTTCGTATCATTATAAATCAATATACATCTATAAAGTGGACTTTCTGTAAACATTTCTAATCTTGGAGTATGTGGTAGAAGCTTTGTATTCAATGGAATCGCCAATTAGCGAGTTAGTAACGTAAAGTGTTTATAAAATTAACTTAAAACTAAACTCTTAACTGTCTTTAGCTTAGTCGGATAGAAAGACAAAGTGAAGTTAAACCAAAAGCAATCAGAGTGCAAATGGGGACAGATCAACAGATCGGTGGAATCATCCCCTCCCCACTTTAATCACGCACATAAATTCACCCGAACCAATTCTTGCTATCACTTGCATGGCAACGGATGCTACACACGACCGATTTGTTGTTCAACAAATGTTGTTAAAGCACATCACAATGAAAACATTCTCTATTCATTTTAATGTCGGAAATAAATTTAACCGGACTGTCGATTTGTTGCACAACAATTTTTTTAATTGTTTCATGACATTGTTAATTGTGTCATAAACACTCGTTGTTGCTACCTATGTACATATTCAAGATAAGTTACACTGAACCACTTTGTAGTATCAGTAAGAGATATGTGAATACAAATATCGTCTATGGTGAAATCATACCTCACATTTGAAAGCCGTGACTGCCTGGATCGCTACTGGCTTGAAATATTAACTCTGCTTGACTGTAGTAGTTACATAACGCTTGCCTTTCTTTCATTTACTCTATAACGATTATTGATACAAAGGTCGAACCGAAAAAAGGATCCTTCGATTTGCTGACACAATTTGTACCTCAATTGGTAGAACGGTGCTCCTAGTTTGGCGTAGATACGCAACTTGGAGTCCTGTGAAATCGAAGGAATTTTTCTTTGTGTTCGATCTTTGTATTTATTTAATAATTATAACTAGATAGTGGAGTAAATTCACAAACTATAAATTAACTATAATAGTATATAGTATATACTAAAATATCCTGATGTTCAATGAAATCAATATTATGGTATTATTACCCAAATATATTACCCAAAATCTCTTCTCTCCTATGCTTGTCATTAAAATTCGTAAAAATACTAATTTTGGTATTCAACAATTTTATTATTTCATAGCTGTGCACGGTACAGTAACATTCGTCTATTATTACACATCTTCCTTTTTAACCGACGTCAATAACAGGATGAGGTCCTCAATTCGACTGATTTTTTTTTTATGTTAAAATTTGTGAACCGATTTTGATGATAATTTTTTTGTTGGAAATAAAGGTACCTTTTAGAAAATATTCCACCTCTTAGGGTGGCAAACTAGTTTCGCACACTTTCCGGTAAACGATTTAAAAAAAATTTGGCAAATATATGTATTCCACGAACTTTTGAGGTCGGTTTTTTTAGTACTCAGTACTGAGATTATTTCATTTTTTTTTTGTCGTCGCAACACGAAAAGACTTCTAATTTTTGTGACCAACATTATCGACTTTTAGTCGCACAGTCATCCGTGTGCAAAAACCTTTATATCTCCAACGCTGTGCCTTGTTTCATTATTTTGTTTGGTCAGCCGAGTTCGTTAATTACGATTTGGTGCTCAATTTAATTTCGGTTGATGTTTAGATTGAAAAGAATTCCTATATTAGTTAAACATTTCATTTGCTCCTATCACAACAATTGTGTTAAATTGGAGGTGCCTAGAAGTCTGTGAGTAACGCATTAAACAAAAGGTGTCTCAACTGACGAAAGGAAATGTTTTAATTGGCCAAGCGGAGTCTAGTGCTGGGATATGCCGATGCCGAATTAGGAAGAAAGAGAAAATTGGTAATTCCATTAATAATTTACATCACAGTACACACACATTATATGATATGATTCATAATACAATACAAATAATACAAGACTTATTAATTATTAAATAATTTGACGTATTAACTAAATAAATTAAGTACTAAAATTGGGAAAATAGATTGTGCGCTGTGCTATTGCGGAATTCACTTCCACACAGCGTAATGTCATCGCACTGAAAATGCTACGACACTGATTTTCAGTGGACCCGGTAACAGCATACATGCGGCACGAAACAAAGCAGACGTATTTTACTAAAAAAAATATTATCAGAGCTACGGGTTTCTCTTAAAACGATGTAAAAATTACGTTATTCAAAGCGTACGTTAATCTTTATGTACATGCAGCTTCTAGATTAACTATACGCAAAAGGCTTTGAGCGCCCTGTGAATCCTGTATAATAATACATATATTCAGGACGATATTACAGTTACAGCGCTTCTGCAGTACGTCGGAAATGTTCGCCAATTTTTACAATACTAATACTGCACACAAGAACGGAGACAAAGGATACAACAGGAACAATCGGCCTTATTCTCTATATAGTAATTTCTTTAAGTAACCTTCCTTTTCATCATCGTATCGTATCCACGGCATACTGCATAAAGGCTGTTTCACGTTACACCGTGCCTGTCGGGTCAGTCATTCACTGATTCACATACTGTGCAGGGTCTGGGCCGTCACCGTGCCGGGTTCGGGCTATCACCGTGCCCTGTCGTTTCCACCGTGCGCCCGGTCAGGATTTTTTTTAACGTTATTCTCCATTTTTCTCTTGAATAATGATGGCAACCACTGAAATAGCTCTTGATGATGAAGTATTGTAAATACAAATTGAAACTAGAAAACGACGATGGTGTGTACATCCTGTCTGGAGAAAACTAGAATCCGAAGGAGAATTTGCCACGCTCTACAAAGATTTAATAGATGATGAGAGCATTTTGCGCTTGCCCGGTTCACTACACTATAGCCCAACGTTGACTACCCTCCGGGTGACAGGCGAATGCATTCATATTACGAAGTGTCGCGATCGGGCCGAGTTGAAACCGGGAAAAAATAGTCGACGCCGTACCTCGACCGTGACACGAACTCGGCCCGGTCTAACGTGAAGTTCTATGACGGGAGCACGGCCCGGCCCCGGCACGGTGTAACATGAATCAGCCTTAATGCCTTGCCATTGTGGTAAAATGATTTGTCGATCGGCGTAAAGTACTCACGAATTGTTGCCCGTAGTACGCCAGATGTACAGGAAAGGAAAGTAAGTCGTGTGAGGAAGCTACTTTCGTGCCATCCTTTCGTCATTACATACTTTTACTTTTTTCCTTTCTTTACTTTTTTACTACGTGAACCATGAAATTCGGAACTCGGTGACGGTTCGGATATCCGGCTTCGGAGTCCGAATCAACATTACAAACATCACTATTGCCAGTTCAAACTGGATTATCCGTGCACTCGAAGTTGCACTTTGAAACGTAGAATATCATTTTGAACTCCCAAAGTTCTAAAATAATAAAAGTTTATATTCGTACAAATTTTGCATATGACGCGGGAAGTTCACTGGTTACATTAAGCCTTGTGGGAGCTGTTTTACGTATAAGTGGCTTACCTATTACCAGAGATTCGAATAAGCACAGAACATTTACTTTATCATTTAGCTTTATAATATTTAAAAAGAGGATAATACTTGTGTAACACCACAACCCAACAAATGGTTTAACATCAACAATTTAGTAACCTCGCTTTGCCGCTAGATGCCATTGCGATGAAAATAGAACGCGCTATCGAAGTGTTCACTAAATTACCATTTAAGATGTAAAAGGAAATTGCTTTGTACCGTTTTTCCGGTGGCGCAGTCAAGGCATCAGCGGCCAACTACAAAATATCCTTCATAAAAAAAATGCTTTGTATCGAATCACAGGACCTTTGAGTGGCGCTCCTGTACTTCTATCTGTTGGGATACTTGGATGCAAGCTCATAGTATCGTCGTTCCTTACCATCGACCGCCGCTTCCACCTCGTGTGACAGTGAGCTGCATCGAGAATACTTAAGTGCGTTTATATCTAAAGTAATTGCATTTGGAGACTCAGACGTCACCCTCTCGTGCTTCGGAAACCTTTTATACTTGTAATTTAATTTTATTGACGAATGACAAACAAATTGTACAAGGTGAGTTATACATAGTAAGAATAACCGCATAGCCGTAGAATAATAAGACTAGTATGGTTATACTAGTGTATTTTAGGTAGCAGTAGAAGCTCCTTGCGAATGAGTTCGTCCAGGGAAGTACTGCCACTGTACCTATTTCTGCCGCCAAGCAGTAATGTGAGCATTACTGCGTTCTGGTCTCAAAGGATAAGGGTGCTGGTGAAATACAGACACGTGGGACTTATGTCTCAGGGTGACGGGCGCAGTGGGAGTGCTTCTAAGATCTTTGTAATTTAAAGCTCTGAGTGGCACTGCAACTGTTATGCATAGGCGTGTCGCTTACCTGCCTCCGTGGCCGAACGGTTACCATGCCCATGCCGGACTGCCACGCAAAGGTTCGTTTCCCGGGCCGGGAGAAATATTTGTATGACTTACATTTATTTCTCTCGTGAGTTTGGGTGTGTGGTTATCTATGTTGGCGACACAGGGTTTCCATTGTGCGGGGCTATGTTGAGTGTGTACGTTGTTATATTATAACTTATAATATAACAACGTACACACTTATAATTTATAAGTATATTACCAGCCGGCGCACGACTTGTTCGTCTCGCCACTTGGTATTATGAAAAAAAAAGGTAACTCCATACAAAGATTTCTGCGTGGCCTTTATGTATGTACGGACGCAGACATTCCCATGATCTCGCGAGGCGCTCACGTTGCATAACAATGGTCGTCCCAACGTGCCTTTCATTATTATAGGAATATTTTTATTTTATGAACAAGTCGCAGAATCGCAGATCTGAGAGGCACCGCCACTGTATATAATATACACATAAGTTGACAATCTCGTGTGCTTGTAATTTCTCCAGTACCCTTTAAAACCGGAATAATGTACACATTACTACTTGGCGGCAGAAATAGGTAAGGTGGCAGTACTTCTCTGAACGAACTGCTGTTAATATACATGTAATAAAGATTTTTTCAAATTTTAATCTCAAATCGAACATTAACACGGCATGAACTAAATTAAGTCTATCTCAAAAACACGAAACGTACAGAATAATATAAAGGACCCTTCATTTGTCTCCTAAGTTAGCATTTCATTATGCACAATGTCAACAGAGTAGGAAAAAAGGGAGTACTTGGGTAAAAACAATAGCGAGTTTCAAGATGGCCGATTGTGACGTCATCGGTTTTTGTCTCAAAGCGATATGAAATTAATTGTTCACTAGAAATAAGCTTACTTTGTGTTGGCATCAGTTCGTGCACACATATAGACAATTACAAAGTAAAAACTGAAAGAAATCGCGAAGATCTGAGGGGGCACTGCCATTGCACACATCATCCTTAGACAAAGTTGACAAGTCCCATATGCCTTTAATTTCACCGGTAGTGTATATATAAATTTTAAATTACAATACTGGCTGGAATGTTTATTTATTGAATATCATGATATTTTTACCACCATGATTTTTGAGATAAGAAAAGTCGGTTCTCACTACTCAAAGTATATCGAGAAAGAAAAACGCCTTGAATTGGAGAATAGCAAAACCAACCATTAAAATAATTGCCCCTTCAGTAAAATTAAGGCACTATTTATAAAAATGAAATGTACGAATGAAATGAATGTTCATGCGTGATCAGGCACCCTTAGAGGTGGATGATTTTCTTCAAAATGAAATGGGACCACTATGGAGGTACCCGCTTTCCAACAAAAAAAGAATCATGAAAATCGTTTCAGAAATACCGGAGTTATCGCGTAACATACATACAAAAAAAACATACAGTCGAATTGAGAACCTCCTCCGTTTTTGAAGTCGGTTAAAAAATATACCGAACAAACGTATGGAGACTATAATAGCCCGTCTTTTTTGAAGATGGAGCAAAATGACATTTGCAGGGTTGTCATTTTTCATAAAATTTTAAATAGTCGTGTAGTTGTCGTCGACAGTTATATCGATCGATTGTGAAAGAAAGTACAATTTTGCCAAAAATGTTTGAATAGTGAGTGTTACGACGTACTAATGATTACTACTTGCGTTATTGTCTTCTTAATTCTTATTATGACAGTTTGCCTGCAAGAATCGAAATAAATATTTAATCATGTTATTATTATTGTTCTTTCTTCTTCGTCTCAGCATATTACTGATTCCACTGTCGGATATATGCCTCTTGGTATGATTTTCATAGTCCTCGGTTTGCGGCGGTTCTGTTTCAGATCGGCACTGCCATGTTTTTATTTCGTCCGACCATCTCGCAGATGGTCTACCCACACTTCGTCTTCCTAAACGGGGTCTCCGTAATAGAACTCTTCGGGCTCTATCAGTCGTCGTCTCTGCGACATACGTATCCATCCCATTGCCACTTCTGTTTGTCAACTCGTACGCCGACGTCGATTACTTTGGTGCACAAGCGCATTGCCTCATTTCGTATCTTATAAAAATGAAAATGAAAAACTTTAAAATGTCTCCTCTGTATGTTTAGTAGAGTTTTGTATGTATGTATGAATTTACAAAAAACAACAATTCAAATGGACCTCCGCTCAGCAGTTGGATGAATAATGGCCAGTAGATTATTAAAATGAAACAATTTCGGCTATTTATCGCATAACCGTAACCGTCATTCAGTCGATAGTCGATAGAATATTTATCGACTGCAATCACTAGCTGCTTGGAATCGGGCAACACTTTTGCGCAATTAACTGTCATTTTACTCCATCTTCCAAGAAGACGGCCTATACTTGTTTCATCAAATTAGTTAGTACAAATTCCATCTATCTGACTAAACATGAACCAAGGTTCAGGGACCAGATGTAGAAAAATCTGCTCGATTTTCAAACTGCCCTATGAAAGAAAAACGCTCATAACAAACCGTTGTGGCGTCTTCTAATTGCGGAGAAGAAGGTCCGCTTTAGATCGCTGTGCAAAGACAAGCAAAAGTACACTGAAGCTTAAAAATTTGATTATTTTTTGTCAGTTAAAATCTCACAGCTGGCCAGTTCTATTATCGTGTAACGAAAAAGTAGAGCGGCAATTATAATTATGCAAATTTACCATCGTAATGTTATCGTTTATTACGTTTTTACCATTGTCACCCTAAAATGATAATTACCTTTTAATATTTACATTCCTTTTGTTTTCTTGAGGGTGGATTTTTGCGTATTGTTAAGGGTGACTTTTTAAAAGAAATATATTTGAAATGATTCATTAATTGTTTTTGTTATTTATTGAAGCCGAGGTAGACGTTTTGTCCTATCGCCTCAAGAGATGGCGTGGTTTCGAATCTGGGCTGCACTTCCGTGCTCAGCAGTGAGGCGTATAAATGGATTGAAGATGAGAATTATGAGTTGTTTATTTGAGTACAGTACAATAACATTGAACGTGATTACGTTATTGAAAACATCAATATTGTTTAATAATAACGATTTTTTAAATTTATAATACCATGTGACGAGATGAACAAGTCGTGCGCCTGGTGGTAAGCGACACGCCTGTTATCCATAACAGTTGCAGTGCCACTCAGAGCTTTCATTCGCAAAGATCTGAGGGGCACTGTCACTGCGCCCGTCACCATGAGACATGAGTTGACAAGTCCCATGTGCCTCTAATTGCACCATGTTAAGATGAATAGTAATTTTTTCTTATTCAAAACAGTGAACATTAACACGAGGAATAATAATCTCAGTAGTAAAAAACCGACCTCAGAAGTTCATAGAATTACATATATTTGGCAAATTTTATTGAAATCGATTACCGGAAAGTGCGCGAAACCGGATTCATACCCCAGTTTGCCACCCTTAGCGGAGGAATATTTTCTTTAAATGGAAATGGGGTCAATACTGAAGTACCCTCTTTCCTACGAAAAAGAATCATCAAAATCGGTTCAAAAGACTTATCGCGTAACATAAAAAAACCCAATCGAATTGAGAACCGCCTCCTTTTTTGAAGTTGGTTAAAAATAAACTAGCTATTCTTGACAGTCGTCTTCATAAAGTCACAAATTCATTTAAAGGGCCAATGTACACGCTTCTATAATAAGATTCCGGTTGATATTCAAAATTCTTCATTTACGAGGTCTAAACTTTATAGTACAGTTTTATTATACAGCTACTGCGTACTTGGGTGACAAAAGTTTGTTGTTGACCCGTTTAGCTCTTGCAGGTAGTCTCGAACTGTTTGAAATAAATATTTAAATGATAAATGTGCATAAATGTTTATTCACAAAGAACAATAGAGTTTCTTGCTTATTCTTCTCAGGGGAATATGCCTTACGAATAAGCAATACAGTTTAATCAGTATGACGATTTAAAGTGTAATTTGCTTCCCTATGAAATAAATGATTTGAATTTGATACTCAGTGGTAAAATATACCCTAATTGGTGGACAACGAGGTCCCAATTCAAGCAAAATAAATATTTAAATATTCAAAACGGTGTGTTAGGATTGTTTTGTATCTTCAACATGCAGGTTTCATAATGATGTTTTCCATCATCGTTCACTAGAGATATTGCGTACTAAACGTTTACATGTGTCAGATAAGATACAGAGGGTTCAGAACACCTGCATTGGATAAGGTTTTAAAGTACCACCCTAGTAGTCTCCTCCTCCTACTCCAGGGTTGTACTGCCACCTTACCTATTTCTGCCGCCAAGCAGTAATGTGAGCATTACTGCGTTCTAATTATGAAGTGTTAAGGATTCTGGTGAAATTACAGGCACATTGTGGGACTTGTCAATTTATGTCTCAGAGTGACGGGCGCAGAGGCCGTGCCCCTAAGATCTTTGCGAATTGTTATGAATAAGCGTGTCGCTTACCACAAGGCGCACGACTTGTTCGTTTCGTCGCTTGGTTACGAGACACGTTACACGTTATAAATAAATAAACCGACCTCAAAAGTTCGTGAAATTACATCTATTCGCCAAGTTTTATTGAAATTGGTTACTGATTTATCCCCTAGTTTGTCACATTTAAAGGTGAATTTAAATGGGACCAATACTGAAAAACTAAAAGAATCATCAAACTCGGTTCACAAATGCAAGAGTTATCGCGTAACATACAAAAAAAATACAATGAAATTGAGAACCTCCTCCTTTTTTGAAGGCTGTTAAAAAATGAAATCAATTACTTGTATGCTTCTAATGTCTTCGGATGTCAATAGCATAGCAAATTTCAAATCTATCAGATAAAATAAATATTCGTTTATGACTGAGATCTTTCCACCACCTAAGAAAGAGCTGACGATGCCAACCCTTTAGGACCTTCTCAGACCCCTTTTGAAGGATTTCCTGCTGTATTCCTGCGGGAAAACTCCGACAGGGAGTTCAGTCCACAACCTAATTGTACTCGGGAGGAAGCACCTCTGAAACTGTTCAGTAGGTACGAGATCAACTCGGTTCCAAAGCATGAGGATGGATTCCCTGCCGGTGGCGAGCGGTGCGATGATAAAATGTTGCTGTTGGCATCATGTCAAACAGTTCTTTAGAACATTCGCCATTAGTATAGGCGATAGAACCGACATAGGGAGGCAGTCTCTGTCTCTTTCTAGACAAAAAAAACCGTTTCATATCAGTTGGGAGCTACGCCGTAGTGTAACCGTAGTGTAATCCATTGAACGAACCAGCAGACCTTACGTATTTTTCTGTGTTTTGCGGATCTTTCTTTTTGCTTTTTAACGATTTTTTTGCCGTAGCGCCATCTGTGAGAGATTTGTTTCTTCACTCAGAGAGTTGTCTCTGTAATAATAGAAATTTTTAAGTTTTATTGAATGTCAAGACTACCACGATTCGACAGTGGTAATTTGAAATGTCACAAGGGACAATTTTATCGTAAGGGAAAATGACCCTACGATAAAAGTCTCCTAAGATATTTTAAATTTCCACAGTCGATGTAAGGATAATTTTGTCGATGTCTCGAATTTTGAAATGTCGTAAGGGACTTTGAATGCCATCACTCAGAGCTTTAAAACGCAAACGTCTGAGGGGCCTTGCCACTGCGCCTGACACCCTGAGACATAAGTGACAACCCCCATGTGCCTGTAATTTCACCAGCACCCTTACCCTCTAAAACCGGAACACAGTAATGCTGACATTAATGCTTGGCAGCAGAAATAACTAAGATGGCAGTACTTCCCTGGACGAACTTTTCACAAGGAGCTCTACTGCTACTAAAGTAGTGACAAGAGTTTAGCTTTTAAATAAGAGGAAAGCAGATAGACCTGGTCTCCAGAAAAACTAGCAATCTTGATTTCCCTTCGGGATTTAACTTCTGCTGCTGCGTATATAAACACAGACATTTTCGCATTTATCTCTTCATTTTACGTGGAAAATTTTGATATTCGATCTGCGCTGTTGGTTTTAAAAATTAACCTCATCGAAATTCAGGGAGGCCGGGGCTTCGGAGGTGTTTTTTATAGCTTATTATTCTTCGCTTCTGCAGGGGTCCGTGAGATAATTATTTTGAAACAATTTACGTAAAGATTAGTGCAACATTTATTATTATCTTTCGTCACCTGATGCCGCGACAAAGCGCACAGAAAATAAAAAAATAAAAGCCAACATACTTAGTAATTGCAGTAGAGCTCGTTCGTCTAGAGACGTATATATATACAAAATAGTAGCATTAAGAGAGGTTACACACGGCGGCTTTGAGCAACGCGCGACTGCATCGATACAAACGCGCGATTGCATCGATGCAATCGCCTATAAATCCCAAGTGTTGCGATACAATCGCGCGTTTGTATCGATACAATCGCGCGCTTGCATCACGTTTTCATCGTTGGTTAAAGTTGCCGTGTGTAACCGCTCTATGCTGGTGAAATTACAGGTAGATGATACTTTTCAAACGTCTCAGAGTGACAGGCGCAATGGCAGTGCCCCTCAGACCTTAGCTATTTAAAGCTCTGAGCGTCACTTCAATGTTATTGGACAGGCGTGTCGCTTACCTGCTTCCGTGACCGAACGGTTAGCAAGCTGGACTGCCACGCAGAGGTCCCGGATTCAATTCCCGGACCGGGAGAAATATTTCTATGATCTACGTCTATTTCGCTCGTAAGTTTGGGTGTAATTTGTGGTTGTCAATGGGTGTGTCCATGGCACCCACGATACTGGGTTTCCCTAATACGGGGATTACCTCCAGGTACACCATTTGTTCGTCCCGTCACTTACCAAGTACCATGCTACCAGCATAAAAAGAAACATATTTATGTTTGTCCCCCTTCCCCTTCCCCTTTTTTTTTCTCTTTTTCTCCGTTTCCCTTCTTAAAATTTATAAGATAAAATTATTTGAGGGCGCAACAGAACACACATATTGCACATATACAAATGAAAAAGAAAATGGTAATAAAAAGAACACTAAATAAATAACTAACTATTAATAACTAATAATAATAAAACTGCCTCCGTGGCCGAACGGTTACCATGCCGGACTGCCACGCAGAGGTCCCAGGTTCGATTCCCGGGCCGGGAGAAATGTTTGTATGGCTTACATTTATTTCTCTCGTGAGTTTGGGTGTAATTTGTGGTTGTCTATGTGTGTGTCCATGGCACCCGCGACACAGGGTTTCCCTAGTGTGGGGCTATGTTGAGTGTGTACGTTATTTATTAAAAAAAAAAAATATTAATAATATATAAATTATATATATATATATTTACTCCTAGCCTTCCCTTTGCCGACACGCTCTTGCCAATTTGCTTGCCTCATTATTCGTGTTTTTAAAATTCTTAGAGATTCCGATTCAGGTCGCAGCTGGAGCGCCAAGTCTTATAAATAATCACGTTTTCCTGTTTTTGTGATGAGAGATAGAGAGTGAAAACATTTAACGAATTTCATTACGTACAGGTCTTTACCACACGGTATTATGGTTTTAGGTTAGCACCCTTATTTAAGGGTAGTCGTCGACAGCGAAAGAGGGTAGACAGATATGTCTGTCCTTAAAACTGTCATCTGCCGCTTGCCACTCAACCCTTGACCGTGGAGCGTAATACCGTGTTGAAATATTGGGAAAAGAATGAATTGTCATTCCGTAATAATTACGCAGTACCTTATTTTCGATTTTTTAATATAATTTATTTGATCAATCAACATTTGTTACGCCAATAAAAGATCAAGAACATGCAAAAAACTTGAAACTAGGTGCACAATCTATTATAGACCGACACTCTACATGCACAATTAGTAGCAGTAGAGCTCCTTGTCAAAAATTTCGTCCAGGGAAGTACTGCCACATTAGGGTACAGGCGCAGTGGCAGTGCCCCTTAGATCTGTACGACTTAAAGCTCTGAATGGCACTGCAGCTGTTATGGACAGGCGTGTAGCAAATTCCCTGATGGTAAGATCAGGCACACGACTTGTTCGTCCCGTTGCTTGATATTATAATAAAAAAAACAATAAATTATTGCAGATTAAAAAGAAACTTACAAAAAGAAAAGTGTAAACGTTAATTTCAAAATGTAAATCACTTACAAAAAATAATTTTAACATCTAAGACTAAAAGAAAGCATAAAAAAGAAATTTCTTTTTCTAAGAAAGTGACGATATTACGCGCTTAGTTTTTACTTGCGGAGAAGTAATGTAAATCAATCGTCGCGTTGTGGTCATTGTACAACTGGCAAAACCTAGCATTGGGAGAATTCGGAGACTTTATAGCAAATCTAGGCAATCTGCAGGGAAATAAAAGTGATATGAGGTTTAGAAGTGGACTGCATTTAATAATAATAATAATAATAAAATTCAAAATTAATTTTTTAGGCCTTGGGAGAGGCGAGAGTTTAAAATAAATACGAAAATAATATAATTAATATAATTAATATAATAATAAAATATATATATATATATATATATGTATTCCACAGAATCGCTTTTAAAGTAATTTCTCTTATCTATAAATAATGAACTAGATTAGATTGTGTAATGTCATTTAAACTTATTTGTTATTCGGCTCCTATGTTTGACCCTATACGCATTCAAAAGCAAAAATTAAGACGCACCTTTCATACAGCTCACATTCACACACTACATGTCCGAATCAGTACCATTTAACAACACATTTAACACACTCTCCACTTTTACATACACACCGCCAACTACACAGCATAGATTAATCTAAAAACTTAATTAACCGCACTCGTTAAATGTTGTTTCTTTGTTAAATTTCATTTCTTAGTCCCAAAAGAACAGTCTTATTGTACTAGTTTTGGGACTACAGAGTTTTATTTAGTTTACTTTTAAGCCATTTGTTTGTTACAACTTAGATTGATGCTTTCCCGCCGTGGTGGCAGCAGTACTATCCGCTAGCACAGGTTGAATCCTTTTGTGGGGTCTGGATGTTGCCTGGCTGGTTAGCAACCGATCAATTACTTAAAACATATTACTGTAATTATTTTTATAGTATTTGTAATGGCTATAAATAAAGTTATTATTATTATTATATTTAATTTGATTATTTAATATTTTATATATTAAATGTGCTTCTCGGTAAACATTGCAACATTAGATGTTGCCCTTCTAATAATTAGGTACCTTACAGTGACCACTGCAGTAAACTAACGAATTAATATTAACGATATCTTTTTGTTAACCGACGTTAAAAAAAGGAGGAGGTTCTCAATTCGAGTGTTTTTTTATTTATGTATATTACGCGATAACTCCGCGGGCACTTGTGACCCGATTTTGTTGATTCTTTTTTGTTGGAAAGAGGATACCTCAGGAGATGCCCCATTTAAAAAAAAGAAAAAATTCCAACTCTAATGGTGGCAAACTATGCGATGAATTGGGTTTCGCGTACTTTCCGGTAACCTATTTCAATAAAGCTTGGCAAATACATGTAATTTCACGAAATTCTGAAGTCGGCTTTTTTAGTACTTAGTACTGAGATTATTAAAAGTAACAAGTCAGTGTATTCAAATAAATAACTATCAAAACGAGTTGTTTGTAATTTGCTTCATGAACGTCGTCGAAATGTCACTCCGACATATATAAAACGGAATGGCAACAAAACTAAAATAAAAACACAAACTATGTGTATTTACAATAACATTAAAAATGAAGATACATTGTGTGGTGCCAGCTGCGGTAACAAAAGGGTCGCCAAGTCAGCATTTACTGTGATTACTATGTTCTTACAACGTCCACATGTTTCGAAGAAAAATATAAAATTGTTCTCTACGAAGTTTTCTAAATTAGTTCTAGTCCGGGTGTTTATTAAATTCGTTGCTCTGGTACTCGTCGTAGAGTTTCCTAGTTCGAGGGCCCCAAGTCTGATAATGTTCTAGAAACCACTTGTCGTTGTAATTCCTTTCATACTTCACTGAGATCATATTGCAATAATAATTATGATAATAATTATTACTTGCAACGGTAATTGAGGCACAATAGAGTTTCATTGGAAAGGCAAAATGGCTGTGATGGCATGAACGACTAGCGATCAATGTTGATCATCGAGAATATAACCAGAAATGGAGACGAAATAAGGGCCGTTCATCCCTGGCATATGGGCCTTATATCACTTTTAAATATCAACTCTTTAAAAATCACAAATTAGAAAGCTGAAACAGTACAGCGCCAACAGCTGATCTGTGTGTACATCTCCGTATTCTCTAATAATGAGGGGCTGTTCCATTCGGTGGTGTGGGAAAAACAGCAAAACATCTAAATTGCAAATACAAGCGGAATCACATTTCATCGGTAATTAAGTATTAAATATGTAATTTTTCAATTTTCATCCATTATAGCAATTATAGACCAAGTTAAACTGGTCGATATGAAGTGAAACAATTGACGACACCCGTCAATTGTAACTGTTATGGACAGGCGTGTCGCTTACCATCAGGCGCACGACTTGTGCCACGAACAAGTCACTTGATGTTATAAAAAAAACCCAGTTCTCGCATTACTCTGGCACTGCAACTGTTACCAGGCACACGACTTCGTCTCGTAGGTATTGTAAAACAAACTATAATGGAAATTACTATACATATTAAAATTTTTGACACGTTCTTGGAGCAAATTAGATGTATTTTTATGTCAAATAATTATAGTAGACTACGTCATCGATAAACCGTCGACTCGCTTCAAGAGAATACCAAAAAAATGCAATGGCAGTTAAATAGCTCGACGGCTGGCCACTGATAAGCCACAACTCTGTAATTTCGTTTGAAAAACAAAATATACGCGGCTGAGATCCGAAAAACTAGTTTCATTTCCTACTTAGTACGTATACATCCGGCCCTTCGTCCCTTTATCCACCTTAACTCTAAGAACAGTGGTAGCAAAAATTACTTTTCCCAATTTCTTTTACGAATACGTACTAAAATCTGATGATGCAATAATATCCTTAAGTTACGTCGCCTACATTGCCTTCGTAACACCCACTCTGAAGTAACGCCATTTTATTTTATATAAATAAGGTAATTTTTAAAACCACGTCATTGGCTGGTCGGGTACTCGTTGAAAAGATCTGGACCAATGACAATAATGATCTTAGTGTAGTAGTAACCCAGTGGGAGACCTTTAATTTCTGAGTAGCAAAAATAGGAAACCCCCGCCTTTCAAAAACGTGTGAAGTTCTTTAATGACATTGACCAAGCATGGTGAAATATGGCCTACAGTTTTCGGCAACACCATTCACATCAACAGCGGTTCAAATTTCCATTAAGAGCCAGTTTTTTTAAACTTAAACTATTATCCCTCAATTCATTTTATCTTACTATTTTTCCTGTAACCCGATGATGGCGTGGAAGAGATTGCTATTTAGAAATAAAGCCGCCTGTTCGAGCTGTCCTTTAAATTTTTTTAATTATTTTTTTTCGTTCGCAATAAAGTTTTTATTGTATTTTATTATATAGTCAGGGTAAGGGTAAGAGGAACGTACTTTTTTTCAAGTCAAATGTTTTGAGCTCTAAGAAGAAGTCTCCTAAGAAGTTGAAGTACACTAAACTTGCCATTGTTTATCGGCATTACTTGTTTTAACGGTAATTACGCTAAATTCTATACTTACGATGTCATTGCTGAAAACGACAAATTGTACTAAAGCTTCTCTTACCCCCCAAAAGATGGGGTAGGACAAACAGTCATCTTATTTCTTATAAACTTCGTGTTCTTAAGATACAACTGTCAAAATTGTTTTTTTCCGCTTCTTAGATTTGAATCCTAAACGACATGTTTTAAAACCGTTTAAATTCATTTGTTTGTCTGTTTTATAGACTTAGGGTCGTATTTCAGAACTCTACTCAATACTCAAGTCAGGACTTGAGTATTGCAGTGAGCACTGAAAATCATACTCAAGTCCTTGCCATTGGGGTCGTATTTCCAGTGCTTGAAATCATACTCAAGTCTGCTCAAATCCTGACTTGAGCATTGAGTAGAGTTCTGGAATACGACCCTAAGAGACTAGAGTGCTAAACTAGTTAGATTACCAGTTACGGCTTTAACTTCCCACTCTTACCCCACCTGACTCTAAGGTACTCCTAAGCTGGTTATTGCTAAAAACGTATCAATCTGGTTGAGGTACGTTCGCTGGGGTTGACCCCTTCTTACTCTGCCATCCACACTTGTGTACTACTTCAGTAACGGTATTTTGGGGAAGAGCCATACTCAAGCATGAGCATTACTGCTTTTCGTTTTTGAAGGGTAAATGTGCTGCTGAAATTACAGGCACAACTTATATGTCAGGCCCGCGGCGGGTCCAATTCCGTGTGTTTATATGGACGACAACACACCGAGCGTGGGAGCGTGTGCCCGTCTCGCGACCGACCCGCACTAGCTCTTTGTGTGTTTCACGCATAAAGGAGTTTCGAGGCCAGCTATGAGTGTTCAATATTTTATCATGATCCTAAATAGGGGACATCCTAGCTGGAAGTGACTACGAACGAGAAACAAGCATATAACGGCCAATATGGCCGTCGCAAGCATGCATTAAATTCGTGGAAATACTCGCTTTCCTATTTTCACTCCACAGAGCTCGTTAGGGAATAAACAGTCACTAAGTAGCTGTTTTTGAACGTGCGCAGAAGTCCAGGGAAACTTAACGTCCTATTGCTGGGTACGAGGTTTCGTCTATGGAGAACGATTAGGTCACCATACAGAGTACCTGAATAGTACAAGAAATACGTTCGAAATTGTTAAGGAACGACTTTATCTGGAACCTTTCTCCGCGAGCATTCACAATTGAGCAATTACTATTACTAAATTATTCTATGAACTATATAGTTCTTCTTATCCTTTAGGTCAACCATACGTGACATGTCAATGTCGTTTTTAACCGACTTCAAAAAAAGGAGGAGGTTCTCAATTCGACTGCATTTTTTTATATATGTTACGTAATAACTCCGGTACTTGTGAACCGATTTTCATGATTATTTTTTTGTTGGAAAGAGGGTACCTCCATAGTGGTCCCAATTCATTTTGAAGAAAAACATCCACCTCTAAGGGTGGATGATCACGCATGATCATTGATTTTTATAAATAGCGCTTAAATTTTACTGAAGGAGCAATTATTTTAATGGTTGGTTTTGCTATTCTCCAAATCAAGGCGTTTTTCTCTCTCAATATACTTTGAGTAGAGAGAACGGATTTTATTATCTCCTCTGTCAAGTCCTGTATAGTGGCGAACTAGGGGATATTTCAATAAAACTTGGCAAATAGATGTCATTTCACGTACTTTTGAGATCGGTTTTTTGTACTCTGTACTAAGATTATTTTATTACAATAAGTTGAAGTTGAATATATAAATACAGGACAGGACAGGACAGACGTGATAGTGTTGGGAATTTAGTGTTTACCAATGATACTTATCCATAGTTGGGGAATTAACGTATAGCTCCTAGCAAACAAACACTAACACTGCACAAACAATATTTTTCCTTTTTATTGTAATTTAATAATCGAAATTATCAATGTATGTATGACTATACATAAATGCCAAGTTGCCAATATGTATTTTCCAAGGGGTTTCCTGGTGACCTGAAATGCTGACCTGAAATACGTCTAGTTTAGGCACCAGTCTCCCACAATATAATTTTTTTAGTTATATATAGTTCATGTTATTATGCTCAATGTACCTATACTGTGATGAGACAATAAATAAACTTGTTATTATAATTAAAAAAGTAGTTATTTGTTGCACGATACATTTCATTTTGTTTTGAAACGGGAGCCTTCCGCTTACTGTTTATTATTACTAAAAAGAAAAACAAATTAAGTAAACGAAAAAAATACAGTAAAATACAGATTTGTTGAAATTATTGATGTTATGTACTTTTCCTTGCGGAAAGGCAAAGACCTTTAGACCAACGTAGTCGTTTTTTATATTTTTTAAATTTATATATGGTAACCATGGTAACTATTTTATTCCTATTATCTTTTTATTGTGTTGTCAGGATACTCTGTTGCTTATTAATCTATGATATTAAAGTATTGTGTGTTCACACCACATCAGTGGAACGCCGCATCTAGTGTGCTAGTACATAGATATCGTTGTTCTATTATTCAGCATTTAACGTGCTCATGAACTCTTACACCCTTACAGACAGTGTTGGGCTTTTTATCTAGCTAGTTTTAGATTTTGACGTAAAAAGAGAATAAGTTAGAAGCCTTTGTCTGTGTACCTATGTGTCGGTTTGTGATAGTCGGGATAGTTCTTACCTTTGTTTTGGTAGGCCAAAAAGAGGTGGATGGATTGTGTGAAAGATGACATGGATAACCAAGATGGAATATGGAAATGACGGCAGATAGGAGAGAGTGGAAGAAAAATACATGTGTCGATTTAATCTAGCTTGGGATAAGGACAGGAAGAAATAGAAGAAGAGTTCTTATCTTTATCGAGTTCTTAGGTTTTCGCGATTGTTACACGTAGGAAATGAAACTAGTTTTCAGGTTTTACAAAACAATTTCGTTTCGGGCCCTTTACAGGTCCCATGGGCACGGTTGTCCGAGGTGATAAAGTCATTAAGTACTTATGTCTAACATAAATGCAAACCACCCTATTATTTTCACTATAGTTACAAAAGTTATTAATTAAATACCTTATTTTTAATTTTACAACGAAACATTCCAATTTACGCTGCATTATGTTTTACAAATTATTTTATTTTAGCAATATAAACTTTTTTATTAAGTTAAATTTATTATTAATTGATAATGGAAATTAGAATAAGTAAAACATATTAATTAGTACTGCAGTCTTATGTCTGTTTGGGATCTTTCATCAGAGGAAATATTGGATCCCAAAGTGGTGGTACAGAAAAACCATCTTCCCCGTTGAAATTAGGATGTTTTTTAATTTCAATGGCCTCTCGCAGCATCCTGGGTAGATAACGGACTTCTTTTGCAGTTCTTATCTTTGTTTTGTGAACATCTGTACAGCTGTTTAAAGATCATCATCCCTTTTCCCAGGTAGTGTAGGAACCTCAGACATAAAATGAATATTTATTTATTTTACTTTCACACACACAACTTTCACACACATTGGATGACCAGCATTTGATTTGAGAGATAAGTTTAAAGAGATTAACATTCTTATACTAACGTCACAGTACATTTATGAAAATGTTATTTATGTTAAGAAAAATTTTAATGTTAGCATGAAAAACAGTGACAGACATAACATTAATACGAGGAATGAAAATAAACTAACTGTTCTTGACAATCGTCTTCATAAAGTCTCAAGTTCATTTATGGAGCAATGTGTACGCTTCTATAATTAGATTCCGATTGATATTCAAAATTTTATTATATGATTACAAAAATCCGTGGTAGTGACCCGTTTAGCTCTTGCAGGTAATCTCGATCGATGTTTAAATTAAATATTGTAATGATAAATGTATTCAAATGTATATTTACAAAGACCAACCCCTAAAGTATCTTGCTCATTCTTCTCAGGGGAATCTGCCTCACGAAAGATTATTTCACCTTGACTTTGATGCTCTTGGAAGAAGACTCCATGTATCGTGCCAAAATACTCAAAGGAAACATACATGTCTGATTCTATGTCTTTTCTATTTGGTAAAACTCAAACAAAACCTTATAACCAGCAGGCATTGGAATGTACATGTGTAGACGGTGATTGAAGTAGTTTCCTTAGAATTCTGAGTATTTTCATAAACAGCTACATTCATAATTGAATTCCTACTAAACCATTGAAGCATAGTCATCGTAATCGATAAACATCGATAACAGAACAGCCCGTGTTTCCCAGGATTATTCCCTCAATTCGACCGTTAACCGATCGTACTGAATAGTGTTGGAAACATGTATTGATAGTTTTTATCGAATTCTATAGATTTAAAAATAATTTTTGTTCCTGATGAACTTGGTGTTCGCTTACCAATAAGGTTCAGTCAATGTCATTACGAACAAGTTTCATAATAGCGACATTTGGGAATAGTTGTTCGTATGGATAGGTACCTATAATCATCCCTCAAGTTCTCATAGGTCCCACCTTCCGAGATGTGTTTTTACTTTGTATAAGAGTGTTGGATTATCTTCTCGAGTCATTATTTTAATAGAGTGTGGTGTCTTCGTTAGAAATTGAAATAGAAATAGAAACCATTTATTGTAACGCCACATTATAAAAAAACACAAAAACAAAGATAGCTGGAACAGAAATAACACAAAAAAACATTTAAACAACAAGTTATATAATACTATACTGTCATGTGTGCGGCTGTGGTGTGTACAAAAGGGTCCCATTCGGCTAAAGTCACAACCAAGGTTAGGTCGTGACGCTGGTTTTCAATGGGCCCTAGCCGAGAGAGTGAGAGTGACGGACGTATGCGTCCCAAAACAGAAAATAAAATAAACTACGTAAATACTTATGTCATGAGTGTGTATGGTGATAGTGGTATGGACAGGCGTGTGGCTTACCATCAAGCGCATGATTTGTTCGTCCCGTCACCTGATATTATAAAAAAAGTATAAAAAATTGTACGAAAACCTAACAATCTTGTACCTTTGTATACAAGAATATATGTTACAGTAATGAATCGTGAATTATCGATATGTTTATCGACAATGTACATCACTGGTTTAGACAAAGGCGCGTGTGTAAACCCTTTGACTGACTCATGACGTGTGTGTATGTTTAGCGTTAACTGTTAATAATTACTAGTAATATTTAAATACTGGGTATTCAGTAAATGTGTGCGTGCAATTGACTTTTAGAGCTCATAGGAACATATAAATACATACATACATGCATACTACACCACATGTTACCAAATTACCAGGACGGCAGAAATAGGTAAAGGGCAATACCTCCCTGTACGAACTCTGTCACAAGAGGTAGAGCCTCAACTAAAATATACAAATTCGTTTCAATCTACAAGCTTTTCTTTTGGTTATTAATGTCAAGACGTATTTTATAGCCATTTTATATACCATGGTGAAAAACACAGCACTCTCCTCCTGTCTCGGATATTAGAAATAATTCATAACAACACCCACTTAATAGAACAGTCCGTTCCACTCACTAGCTGCCGCATTTGATATTTTTGACATAACTGACTAAGACATTACAATCTATTCAGCTTCGAGAAGCGAACGTCCTCCATTAAACGTGTTACTTACTATATTTTATGTTTATAAATTATTAACTTATAACCGCCTCCGTGGCCGAACGGTTACCATGCCGGACTGCCACGCAGAGGTCCCAGGTTCGATTCCCGGGCCGAGAGAAATATTTGTATGGCCTACATTTATTTCTCTCGTGATTTTGGGTGTAATTTGTGGTTTGCCAGTGTGTGTAAATGGCACCCGAGACACAGGGTTTCCCTAAAGAAGTAATGCGGGGCTATGTTGAGTGTGTGCGTTATTATTATTACTAGTAAGATACTAACAACCTCTCAGGACTAAATTACTAACATTATGAACAACAACTTTTGTTCCACGTCTTTTCACAAAACATTTTATTGTACTATCTGACACTTTTTAACCGACTTCAAAGAAAAGGAGGAGGTTATACGTTCGGCTGCACGTACGTTTTCAGATTTCTCCGTCAATTGTAAACCGTTTTTGAAAATTCTTTTATTGTTTGAAAGGATGCACTCTCGTGGTAGTCCCATTGTCACCAAGTCAGAATTTGTTGAGGGGACCCATGGAAATCGAGGAAAATCCTCAAATTTTGGAAATGTACACTGACACACCGGTTTCTCCATGAATTGTAGACCGATTTTGAAAATTCTTTTCTTGTTTGAAAGGGTATACTCTCGAGGTGGTCCCTGATTCCAACGATGCTGTTCCGGGTTCGTTTCGGCTATCACAAATTAAAAAAATATTTTCCGCACATGTAAATGGTCGACTTTTCATTTGACACAATCCATGTAATCAACAAATCACCATCACCACGACAATCAGAAAAAAGTATAAAATTTACAAAGGAGTCTGTAACAGTTCCATTGCCAATAAGACGTCAGGATCAGATGAGGGGATCCCATGGAAATCGGAAAAAACCGATAAGCAAACTTTTGAGGTCGGTTTTTAGATTTGGTAGACTAAGTTCAAACGTGCAAGCGTCCTCCGCGACGACTCCCATCCCCGTGTTGCGCAGAGTTTAGAGCGATCTACTTAAATCTATTTATTTTTGTATAAAAGTTAAGTATGATGAATTATTAAAAGTCGTGGAACAAATCGTCGGCTTTTTGCGACGATTAGACGATAAGAGTCATTAATTGCCATATAATGTATATGGCAGTTAGTGACTTCTTGCAATAAGCCGACGAAAAGTTGTTGTTTATAATGTTACTAACATAACTGACATTTGGGAACTGGAGAGACGTCGTAATTCGGCGTCGGGAAGTGAGCGTGCCTTACAGCTCCGCCACCAATGAGGAGATTTGATAGTGGACTTTAGAGTCGATAGCTTAGAGGTGGCAACCGCTAGTTGTGCAATGCGCAACAGTAAGTGAGCGTGCTTATAGAGTGTACCACCCTGTACACTGGCTGGTCTTAGGTCAGAACCTGAACTTGTAAGGTTCCTGTGCGCGCACAGTTTATAGTGCCCTTCTCGTATACCCTTAGGGCGCGTTCAGAATAGCCGCTGTTAGACGCGCTGCAGCGGCGGGACTATCATTTTTCATACAATTTCTAGAAGCGCTGCAAACGCACAGCGGCTTCGTGATGGCGCGACAATCGCGCTCCAGTCACGCTCGGTTACAGCCACGATTAGTGAAGTGTACGTGTTAATATCGAGTTCTTAGGTTTTCGCGATTGTTACACATAGGAAATGAAACTATTTTTCCGGATTTAAATCGCGTATATTTGTTTTTTCAAACAAACCGACGTTTCGGGCCCTTTACAGGTCCCATGGTCACGGTTGACGGTTTGTTTGAAAAAACAAATATACGCGATTTAAATCCGGAAAAATAGTTTCATTTCCTATGTACGTGTTAATTTTTCAAATTAACCATGATGGGTGAAAATCGAAAAATTAGATCGCACTTCAGCAGCGCTATAGTCGCCAGGCCGTCGCTCGGCTGCAGTGGCTAATTTGAACGCTTCCTATGGGTCGGTAGGGAGAGTCACTATAATCAAAACGAATGTAGAAAGATATGGGGCTGTTACTAACATAATCCTACGTGGTTGTTAGTATTTTAAAAAGGGATAATTTTATTTGATCCTCATAGAAATAACTGATGTACTGTAAATGTGCACTTAGTTAAATAAACGGAATTTTTTTAATGTTTGATTTATATATTAATTGTTCCGTCTATATTAGTTGATCTACGGCTAAAGTATAAATGAACTGCATTCAAGGTAACACTATTAAGCATACTAAATTAATATTTGGTGTTCAAAAATAATATTTGATCCGCTTTTCTTGTAACGATCGATGACATGTATGACCAGATATCTTTTGATATTGATCTCGTAATAAATCTTGGTTGCGCCCTCCATTCAGTACGTTAGGTTGGGTTAGTATATGAAAAAGCAGAAGCCATTTTACTTGCGTTTCCGAACATGTTTTCAGGTCAAATTATATTAAATTTGTATACAAATATAATCAACATTTACTTAGTTTTGAGGCCCAACATAAAACTATCATCGTTAATTTTTAGAAATCAAACATTTTAAGTGTAGATCAGAACAGATTAAAATATCAATCGATTTAAATTATTTTATGTTTCAAAGAAAAAGGATAAATCATTAAAAAAGATGACCGTTTAGATCTTTTGCCTGCTGCTTTAGCAAATTTAAATACATGCCTATTGTTAAAATAACCCTGTATATGATATAGACATGAGCGCCGATAATAGACCAACCGGCGGCGGCGGCGGCGCGCCGACAAAAAAGTGTCGGCGGTGGCGTTTCGGCGGCGCGAGCGCGACTCTAAAACGAATTCGTATATCGGTGTTTGTTTTTACAAAAAACATTGTACAAATACTTTTTCAAAGGAAAAAATAAAATAACGTATTTTCTACAGTAATCAAATTTTTATCAGTTCGATCAGGCGCTCCGATCGTACGCACGCAAACGCTTCCATATTGTGTGTGCGTAATGGAAATGGCGACGCCAGAAATTGACAAATTAATTTTTTAAACAAAACATCTTTAAATATTAAGTCACTAACTAACTTTTGTCGCCTATCTATGTCACCACGGCTGAGGTCGGACGGCACGTAGGCCTACATTACCGAAGACAAAGCCAAATCTTTTTGCCTCACTCTTTGCAAAGAGTTCGCGTCTGGATCTAATCTTACCTCAGGCTGGCTGCACTATGGCGCTAATACGCATACGCCAAAAAGAGGTACTCAGAACTCTGCGGAATCTAGACGTGAATAAAGCTAGAGGGCCAGATGGAATTCCAGCACTAGCCCTACGTAACTGTGCGCCTGAATTGTCTCCTGTTCTCACACGCCTACGCCTGTACCGCCTCTCACTTGAGACTGGTGTAGTTCCCAGGTCGTGGAAAAAGGGAAGCAGAGATGACTCTGACAACTATAGACCTATCTCAGTCACTTCCATACTCTGCAAGACTATGGAACGTGTACTCAACAACCGTCTCTTGTCATACCTTGAAGACGACGACCTCCTCAGTGATCGCCAGTACGGATTCCGAAGAGGGCGATCAACTGGGGATTTTCATGTGTATGCCTGTGTCCTGCAAGTCCATACCCAAGTCCTGGACCGCCAGAGACGCCAAGATACGCAAAGGCGTATCACTGGCGGAAGGCTGGGCCCGGACGCCCGCTGTACCCCGGTCTTGCCGTCGAGCCCGTAGTCTCTCCGGAAAACCCTATCTCTCGGGTCAGTAGATATGGACACACACACCGGGACAGTTGCTGCAGCTGTACCAAGCACAAATCCGGTCGTGCATGGAGTACTGCTGCCACCTTTAGGATGGCTCTGCTACATACCAACTGACTACCTTGGATTCAATTGACAATCGTGGCAAGAAGCTTATACGTGACTCGGAATTAGTGGAGCCGAAGCTGCGGAGCCTTGAACACCGCCGCAAAGTTGCCAGCTTATCGGAATTTTACAGGATATGTCACGGAGAGTGTGCGATGGATTTACACTATTTAATTCCGCTTTCCGCTTTCCATCACCGGGGGACTAGGCGTAGACTTGGGTTCCACCTCTATGTTGTGGATATTCCAAAGATTCGCACGAAGCGTTACGCTTCCACATTTATATGGCGAACGGCTATGGAGTGGATTCCATGCCTACAGACTTGTTCCCTGAACGTTATAACTTGGGCCTTTTCATGACGAAATTGAACAAGCATTCATCTATCGTCGACCTCAACGTCACTTTCCATCAGGTGAGATGGAGGTCAAATGCGAACTTACATGTGCCCCGGCGCGGCGCTCATGTCTAATATGATATAATAAAACCACGGTTCCGCAAACGTAGTAAAACTGTCAGTTTGCTATTTGTAATAAAAAATCCAATTACAGTTTCTTTCCAGGCTTAATACAACTATTACGGAAGAATTGATACTACTCCTGACCAAGACGAATAGGGCAGTTCCGACCCCATTATAATCGTGCGGAAAGGTGTCTATCCGCAGGCTTCAATATGATATTTCACCCTAGAATGGCCACGCTATCAACTTACACATCTATGAAGCCAGACAAATACTAGAGTCCGGTCATGGAGTAAAAAAAAGACAAGTAGGGGTAGACCCGCGACATTCTAAGACATTATGGAAGGTTTTGACCATTGCATGTATTTGTTATTTCAAACAAACCAAAACGTTTCGGCGTAGTAAAATAAAATAAATATGATACAAACGTAACAGCGTTATTGTCATAAACACAAATTACGTACTTAAATTATAGGTCTTTATAAAATTTTAATTGCAGAGCTCCTTGTGAAAGAGTTCGTCCAGGGAAGTACTGCCACCTTACCTCTTTCTGCCGCCAAGCAGTAATGTCAGCATTACTGTTTTCCGGTTTTGAAGGGTAAGGGCGGTGGTGAAATTACAGTCACATGAGACTTGTGAACTTATGTCTCAGGATAACGGGCGCAGTGGCAGTGCCCCTCAGATCTTTGCGATTTAATGCACTGAGTGGCACTGCAACTGTTATGGACAGGCGTGTAGCTTACCATCAGGCGCACGACTTGATCGTCCCGTCACTTGATATTATAAAAAAGAGTAACATTCGACTAACTTAAAAGACGCATCATGCGAATGAAGCTTCATAGTTGACGTTGTTTTTTAATTTAGTCGAGTGTTACTTATTTGACCGTAATTGTTTCGGACAGATGGCGGACGGAGAACGAGAGTAAACTCACTGGTACTTATTACTTTTTATTCTTTCCGCCACCAGTTACATTTACATTTACATTACACCTGATGTAACCCCTGCTGGGCAAAGGCCTCCTGCCGCACGCATCCCGATCTTGAGCTAACTGGACCCAAGCCTTGTCGTAAGCGTCCAGTTCGTCACGCCATCACCTCCTCGGTCTGCCACGGCGCCTTCCGCTTTTGGGGCTCCACTGGGTGGTTACCTTGGCCCACAGGTCTTCAGGCATGCGGCAGACATGACCAGCCCAACTCCATTTTAGATTCGCAGCTTTTTAGACTACATCAGCCATCTGAGTTTGGGAGCGCAGTGTGGTGTTCCGAATTCGCTCGGTCCGTTTCACACCAAGTATGCTGCACTCCATTGCTCGTTGACAGACCCCGAGTTTGGACTTTTGGATCTTTGTAAGTGATCAAGTCTGCGCGCCATAAGTTAGTATGGAAAGTATGCACGTGTCCATCAGCTTCTTTTTGAGAGATATTGGGAGAGCACCATCCATAACCAGTACCAGTTACATATTGAATTGTAATGATAACCACCTTATTCTGAACTATCACACCAAATTGATACTACATTTTATGTTTACCTTGATAAAATGGTAGTTGAGTAGATGGTTTGTGTCCCTAACTCACGCTAATATTAACATTAAACAAACAATATTTCCGCTCTAATGGTTTAATTCTTTATGGTATGTGCCGCTTTTACATGAGTTGACTCACGGTTCAAACAAATATCCGACAAAGGAAATACCAAATAGAGCTAACTGCACACGGAAATAATAAAAATTCTTCCTAATCCTCGGCTTTGTTGTTGGGCACATCAATCGTTTAAAATAAATATCCATTCTTCGAACCGTGACATGTGGGTTTTTTAAAATTCTTTTTTTTTTCATTGCTATTTTTAAGCATCTTTTGGGAGAAAATTAAAAAACAAACATTTTTGTCAAAGCTAAATAAAATAAAATAAATAAATTAAATTTGTATTGAATTGATATTCAATTATTTTTTGTGAAATTACTCCACTAGTTTTGTTATAATTATTAATACAAAGATCGAACAATAAGAAAAAATTCCTTCGATCCGGCCGGATTCGAACCGACGTCTTCTAGCAAACCGTGCCAGACGCTATGCCAACTAAGCCACGGAACGAACCAGCGGATCTCACGAATTTTTCCATGTTGTTTGTCGATTCTTTGTATTTGGTTTTGAACGAGTTTTTAGCTGTAGGTGGTGTCATGGTGTCGCCATCTCTGCGGTTTCGATCACCGGCCGGGTCAATGTAGAAAACTAACTTTTCTAAATTGTCTCGATTCTGAGCGTTTATGGTACCGTCGTTGTTTCCGATTTCCATAACACAATTGCTTTATTTACTTACTATGCGCACACATTACTAACTTAGTAGTTGCTATGTAGCAGATACGTCACCTGTAAAATCGAAAATACCTATTGTATAATGGCGTACTAAATCTGAGTAATGACAACAGGCGCTTACTACGAGGAAAAAGGAACCCAAGTACGCGCATAGAAAGGTGAAAATAACGTTGCCCGTCGTGTGCAGTCGTGCGGAACCGAATGCTGGGGTTGTACAAGGATTGTAATGTAATTGAACGACTTATCAGAGCGCTTGCACTGTCGGCGATACACTCAGCGGTAGGCACGCGTAACCTCGAGCGAGTGCGAACCTGCTTTCCAATTCAAGGCGTTTTTCTCTCTTAATATAGTTTGAGTAGTGAGAACCGATTTTTATTATCTCATGTGTCAAGTCCCGTATAGTGGCGAACTAGGGGATGAATCCGGGTTTGCGCTCTTTCCGGAACCGATTGCAATAAAACTTGGCAAATAGATGTAATTCCACGTACTTTTGAGATCGGTTTTTTTTAATACTCTATACTGAGATTATGTTCATGTATGTGTGTTCCCCGATGCAAAATGAAGGGCTTTATGAAATAATAAAATATTTTTTATTTATTCCGACAACTAGAACCACTGTTTGTTAATATTCCATTTTTGACCACGTTAAGATACATATTTTTTAATGGACAGTGTATTATTATTTAAGTGATGCATTATTAAACACTCAGTTCTTACAGCTATCATCATCAGGAAGCTGTGCTGCCCTTTCTATATCCATGTTGCTGCCACGTGTTTTGGTAAATAACTATGCTATCTTTTACCCCAACACATTAAAGCTGTCCACTCGCGCTTTAGCAAACATTGTGGATGCATTGCAGAACCGTGGCAGCCTCAACAGCGCCCTGAAGGCGTGTTCGTACTGGACGCACAGCGAACCGAGCCAGCGAAGTTTACAACTTCCCTGTTTTTGCGCTGAGGTTTAAAAATAGAACTTAATGTTCATTTTCCATTTGGGTGCTATCATGGTGCTCAACAAACATAGACGTATGTGATGTTGTCTATTATTATATTTAAAAAAAAAACTATTATTATAGTTTTTTCGTCTTTTTTGTATTTTGGTAGCGAAATTGAATGCTAGTGAGAAAATATAGTCAAAGATACACAATTAAACATATCATCACGTATTACATTTTATATATATATATATATATTTATCATTTCCTCACATTGTTTGAGAAAAATTCTATATATGCCTCGGCGGGAACGGGGATTGCTTGACTCGTATTTAATACAAGGCCTCGTTGGCGCTCGTCCTTGTAACTCATACACGTCCAGCAATCCCTTACTTCCCGACTTCTGCAATAATGTCAAATGTCTGCATGTGTCAATTGAGTCCGGTGCGATGCACGCTCAGATTCGGACGTGCTCACACAGTAAGAATTATATTAATTCGCGATCCGCGCGGTAATGACCGCTACGCGTAATTGACTATGGGTTCCCAACAACTCATAGCCAATGAACTGCTGGCGTTCATACAACACGCCATCGACACTATGGACGAGGTCAGCATCATGCAGATCTGCAAATCAAACTTTAAAGAAGATGAGATTTGCAGTGGCAAGGCGCTGCTTTTCCGTGTGCTTGGCAAGGCCGAGCAGATGCCATCTCGCCGGAGGGATGGAGGAACGAAGAGCATCCAGGACATTATAACGATGTTAAAGGAAACCGACCCAGACGACGTGCCTGCTTTCGTGGCAAAGGAGCTGCACAAGCTGCCCCCTGTCACGTTCGACCATGTCGATGTCACTAGGCTGCTTAAGGACATCACATCCCTGAAAGCAAGTCTGGCCGAAGTTCAATGTAAATTGGAGGCTTCGGATAACACCATCTGTGAGTTACGTGCCCAAGTTGTATTACTGAGTAGTGCAACTTCGGTAAGTAGGTCACCCGAGGCCTGTAACGTGAATACTCGTCGCGGGGCACATAATGCATCTATCGGCAGTTTTGAGTCGGCCCATACGGATGCGTCACCGACCGCTGTCGCTGAGCGCGATTCCCCGCGCCCCGCCCCTCGATTGTCCGCTCCGGCGGAGACGTCACGCGTAAACACGTTGACCCCTCCACGTGATTACGCCGCTGTCGCAGCTGTTAACCGACCCGTTGCTCCACAACCACAAGCCAGGCAGCTATCAACGAAGGGGATGAAAAAACCTCGTGTACCTGTCTCTGAAGTTGCAAAACCACAGAGGCAGACGGACCGGTGCGACGATGACGGCTTCACAAAGGTGGAGAAGAAGAAGAGGAAGCCCACCAGCCGTAACCTGTGCGGCACTGCACCGACAGGGTCCAACTTTTTGCTGCGTCCGGCAATCCCGACAACGCTGCTGTACCTGTCACGCCTGCATTACTCCACGAAGTCTGAGGAGATAGTGGAGTACATCAGGTTGAAATCCAAATACACCCTGAGGGTCGAGCGGTTGGAGTCTCGCCACTACGTGAACTTTAATTCGTTTGTGGTGAGAGTGCCGACCGAACATCTGTCGACCTTCATGAAGGAGGAGTTCTGGCCGAAGGGTGTCCTATACCGGCGATTCCGTGGCCGGTTGCCTGACACCAGATGGCGCCACACGTCGCCGACAACCTAAATACGTGTTAAATTAGTAATTAGTGTTATTTTATATTGTTATGTATGTTAGTCTGTAAGGTATGTATCTATGGGTCTCAGTAACCTGAATATAAATAAAGAAATAAAAAAAAAAAAAAAAAAAAAATAATGTAATATATATTACATTATTTGTATTAACATCAAACTTGAAAATGCCTAAAGCTGCCTCGAACCCTGATTACACAATCCTCTCAAAGCGATTGCTTTTCGCAGTTTCAACCATTCGTTGTTTTTATGCAAAAACTTCATGACTCATTCTCACTAAGCTGATAAATCGTAGGAGATTTATAGTGCAATAAAGTTGACAATCCAATGGTATATAAGAACAATAAATGATGACCAACCGAATGAGGTGCTAGATTCATTTTATTGCATCAATCAAATCACATGAGTCTGCAGAAAGAAGAGCTTTTAGTTCGCCTCGTTGAAACCTCCGGTTACCAGAACGCAAATAAATACTTCTTGCTAAACAATAAAAAAAAAAGATACATACGTATAAAAGCCGTGCTAGACCTTATTTAGCAGCAGTTAGATCTCCTTGTGAACGAGTTCGTCTAGGGAAGTACTGCCACGTTACCTATGTCTGCCGCCAAGCAGTAATGTGAACATTACTCTGTTGTAGGGTAAGAAGGGTGCTGGTGAAATTGCAGGCACATGGGTCTTGTCAACGTATGTCTCAAAGTGACAAGCGCTGTGGCGGTGTCCCTCAGAACTTTGCGATTTAAACCTCTTGAGTGGCACTGCAACTGCTATATGCGACTGGTCATAAGCGACATTTCTATCTGTGCCACTCACAGTTTTAAATCCTAAAGATCTGAGAGACATCGTCTCTGTATCCATCAACTTGAGACATCAAATTGACAAGTGCATGCAATTTCATCAATGCCCTTGCTTCAAAACCGGAACTCAGTAATGTTCACGTTATTGTTTGGCGGTTGGAACAGGTATGGTAGCAATATTTCCCTGGACAAGCACATTCACGAGCTCTACTGCTACGAAAGCTATTGTATATTTATGTGTATTTGGCTATTTAGAGATTAGCTTAAACAGTGTAGATAAATCTAAAATAATTCTAATTGTTTCCATCGAAATCCATGATAGTCACGTTGAGACATAAGGTGACAAGTCCTGTGGGCGGGTCGTTTGCAGATAAAATGTGTCCCTTTCAATAACTCTTATATTATCACATGAATGCTGTTTATTGCTTGTTTACTTAGTCGGTGTTACATATAAAAATACTGCTTTACTACGCCACAGTGGGTAATTTCTTAATCATGGGAGCCGGTTCCACGTCTCCCTAATTTTAAGAAATGTAGAAAAAAAAACACTCTTAGAAATTGCAATATTTTTCATCGAGTGTAAACTCTAATAACTTTCTTTTTTACGTCTAGTCCCTCGATGATGGAAAGGGGAAGACGGAATCAAATTATGCAATTCCATCGCACACTCTTACTTAATAGGTTGAACTCTACGGATTTTGTGCTAGCCGCAATAGTCTTCAGGCGGCTGTTGCTGCTGTTACGTATATATAAATTGATCGCCATATAAATATAATATGTAGCGATTAAACTTCGCTTGTTTGTGAAGTAAAGAAAATTCTAATTTTCTATCATGACCATGCCTTAAAGATAAAATGCCTACTTCTGTGTTCGCGCGGCACTTCTTCATAGGACAAATATTGAGTAGACGACGCCCCCTGCTGGCTTAGCAGTTAAGCTCCTCACAGTTGCAAAGGTCACGGATTCGATGCCGGGGCGAGTTTGTTTGTATTTGTTATTTACTGGGGCGGTTATATTCCCTTGCACCGTGAGAAATAAACAAACAACAAATGCATCTATAGATAATGTTAATTTTGTTCCTCTGTTCCTAACCGATTCCAGTGAATCCTCGATGAAACAAATGAAATAAAAAATAAAATAGAAAAAATGAAAAGTCTTAAAGATTTTTCTCTGCCGGCATTGATATTCTGTCTGTGCACGACAGCGCCATCCTTTTTATGTATTTTTTAATACTTTTGCCCTGTTATTGTCTTTTGTTTTGTCTATGTTTTATTCTCGTTTTTTAAATACAAAGAAAGTCTCGTTTTAAACGGTTTTGCAATCAAATTTAATTATATAGACCTTATAGGAACATTCTTACACTGTTTCTATATGTTAAACATCTGTGAAACAGCTCCCATATCATTTCTACATACGTTTTGTTTATGGTAACCCTCCCTATCAACCTCTTGGTTATACGGGAAGGGCACGCAAGCCCGCACAGGGACCAACTCAGTCAGGTCCTGACCCCAGATCAGCCGGTTTTCACGGACTTCATCCGGTTCCCGGAAGGCTAGTGCCTTAGGTGAGTAGGTCCGTGGTGCACGTACAGCACCCACCCAATTTTCCAGATACGTACCTCTGCGTCAACCACCAAATCTCCTCATTGGTGGCGGAGATCTATGGCACGCTCACTTCCCGACACCGAAAACGGCGTGTCTTCCCAATAACCTAAACGGCTGGAGGGACCGGAGGATATTTAGCTCATCCTCTACTAGGAGATGCCGAAGTTGCTGGTCGCATTGTCCTGCGACTATGTCCGAACATAGCGTCCAACTTAAACTCACGTGTCCCGCGCGTCTCCTCGCCTTAGGCCCTCTTCTAGACCGCTGCTAAGACGCGCTAGCTGCGCACAGGAAGAACGCCCCGGCCACTAACTACAGCTAACCACAAACCCCAGCTAGTCCATACCCAAGTCCGGGTCCACCAGAGATGCCGTCAAGGCGTATAAACACTAGCGGATGGCTAGGCCCGGACGCCCGCTATACCCTGGTCTTGCCGGCGAGCCCGTAGTCTCTCCGGAACATCCTATCTCTCGAGTCGGTAGATAGGGACGTCATCTGTGAAACAGAGCATAAATGGAAACACAGTTTTAGCAGAGCTCCTTGTAAAAGAGTTTGTCCAGGGAAGTACTGCCGCCAATCACTAATGTGAGCATTACTGCGTTCCGGTTTTAAAGAATAAGGCGGCTGGTGAAATTACAGGCACATGGGACTTGTCAACTTATTATAATTTCAGGGCGACAGGCGCGGTGGCAGTACCCCTAAGATCTTTGCGATTTAAAACTTTGAGCTGCACTCAAATTGGTTGGGATATCCGTATTTCCAGGAATCGGTACTACTAGCCATGCTACAGTGCCGGTACTTAGATGCTACGGGTATAAATTGTACCTGTATTTTCAGATATTGACGCCACTGATCGTAGTGTAACAGTTGTATTAGGAATATATCGTACCGGTATCTACTAATCGACCTATTTAATAATGACAAAGCTTTACTTCTTAGTTTCTTTTGTTTTACATTCAATTTATAGTGATACTGAATATTAATATGATAATAATATGACTAATAATAATATTGTTAGACTGAAGCATTAGTGCTTCAGTCTACCACCAACCATTTAATTTTGTGTCAGTGTTACTTGGCGGCTTTCGTTTATTCAGTTGACATAACTATTAGCTGTTCTTGCGGTGAATGTCATAACAATGATATTATTTATAAAAAAAATTGCCAGATGTTAATGTCACTCAATTCTGTGTCTCGCTTCAAAATATTGAACTAAATAGTTTTTTTTTTCCGTCCTACCGCTTAGTTTTACACTCTTAAGTTTCACGAGTGCAAATGTCAATGAAAACAGTACACATGCGCAATTCCGCTCGTGACACGCCCGCGTTTCAGCTGCAGTTTAGCGTAACGAAGCAAACTGCCAACGTCGCGGAAACAGCTACTGAGTACCGATACCTTTCGGTAAATATATCGGTTTTCCTATGGTACCGGTATTCAGGTATCGAAATGGGAAATATCAGTACAATATTATGTATTTTTGGTACCGGTAGCAAGCCCTGTTTGAGTGTCACTGCAATTGCTGTGGACAGGCGTTTTCTTAAGCGCAAACACTGCATCCGATTCGTATTTGTTCCAACAATACAAATCTACAAAACTTGGACCCTAAAGACTTCGGACTTAGGTCCGTTTCCAATCCAAGAAAATACGAATATGGCTTGTACACCTAGAGATAAAATAACACTTTTTTATAATATTAAGTGACGGGACGAACAAACCGTGCGCCTGATGGTAAGCTACACGCCTATCCATGACAGTTGCAGTACCACTCAGAGCTTTAAATCGCAAAGATCTGAGGTGCGCTGCCACTACGCCCGTCACCTTGAGACGTAAGTTGCCAAGTCCCAAGTGCCTGTAATTTAACCAGCGCGCTTACCCTTGTGAGGTGGCAGTACTACCCTGGATGAACTCTTTCACAATATGCTCTACTGCTGCTACTTCGGACACCTGTGACATTTCGGACCGTGATTTCTTGTATTCGGAACTGATGCGAATCGGACGTAGTGCATAAACTCTCAACTCCAGACGCACGACTTGTTCATCCCGTTACTTGTGGATGTAATTTCACTAGCACCTTTAGCACACCCCGGATACTTCACACAACAGTCGAAAGTTATTTACCTACTACTGCTACATACAGCAAGGCGCTATCTGCACACGGAGCATATGCGTGCGTGAAATGGCAGGGTTACCCATCACTTTCTCGTATTATTTATTACGTTATGTGGTCAGAGCGACATTATAGCGAAAATTGTAACGCGAATCTGTTATCTAGAATTATAGATTCATAGAATCCTAATTATAACACATGTTCATTACGTATTTATATCAATATGATATTATATTTCGAGTTCTTAGGTTTTCGTGATTGTTACACATAGGAAATGAAACCATTTTTCCGGATTTAAATCGCGTATATTACTTTTTGCAAACATATTAATATTAATGCAAACTACTTTTCATTATAGTTACAAAAGTTATTAATTAAATATCTTATTTTTTTATTTTACAAGGAAACATTCCAATTTACAAATTATTTTATTGAATGAATTTTTATTAATTAATACCTAATGAAAATTAGAATAAATTAAAACTTATTAATTAGTACTGCAGTCTTATGTCTGTGTCTTAGTTTGCACACTAATTCCTTACTGACTTGGCGGAGTATGCGATCACTACCGTAGATATCTCTTCGCGGAGTTATTTTAATGCATGTTGGAACTATGTTATTGTCGCGGCACTTTTTGAGAAAAGTTAATGCAATGCAAATACTGAAACTTGATGTTTGTGAGTTTGTACCCTGGAGCGTAAAACCTCCAAAACTGTATGGATTACCAAAAATATTTAAGGCTGACACCCCACTCCGTCCCATAGTTGCCAGATTGACACACCATCCTACAAACTGGCTCAACATAATAGCAAAGGTACTGTCACCATTGAGAGGGTACACTTCTACACATGTGAAGGATTCATACCATTTCATCAGTGATGATGTGAACGATGATGACACCATGGTCAGCTTTGATGTTCAGTCGCTGTTTACCAACCTACCAGTAAAAGACTGCATTGAAATTGTGCGTAGAAAGCTAAGGGAACATAATATGTCCATTGAATATGCAGAATTATTAGAACACTGCCTAACATTAGGCTATCTATTGTGGAATAATGAATTTTGCCTACAAATTGACGATATAGCGATGAGCTCCCCGGTATCTCCCGTTGTTGCCGATATTTTCATGGAAGACTTCGAGGAGCGAGTTTTACCCATGGTCCCAGCTAGGCCGAAGATTTTCAAACGGTACGTTGATGATACTTTCACAATAATACCTAAAGATAGCATACCTTCTTTCTTGGACCATCTTAATTCTTTTAGTACTAAGATCCTATTTACTATGGAACAAGTGAACTGTGGTACTTTAGCTTTCTTACATGTTTTAATTAAAAGAAATCCTAATAACACCTTAGGCCATGTCTCAATGGGTCTTCAAATTTGCTCACGTTACTGCTTGACCATAGAAATTGGTATGGTGACAGTATGTCCCTTTACGAACTCTTTCACAAAAAGCTCTGCTACCGCTTCAAAGGTACCCATAGTAAGTAGTTTGTCTGGCAATTTATCAATTGTTATGAATGGCAATCATGGCACCGTTTTATCTTCGCCTTAATAAATTAGGCGGTGGATTAACAACATTCACATTTTCAGAATGTGTTAACAACATTCATTTCTAAACTCGACATTCCAAACGGTCCATTTAAAAGAGACGACATTGTCTTTTGACATTAAAAGATTCCGAACCATTCTAAATGTTCTGTAAACAGTAATGTGCACGACTAATTTAAGAATCGGGCCCCGCTTTAGAAGTAAAAGCGTTGTAGAGAATTCAAATTGTGTTTTATTAAAATTGTTTTTCTTACAGTTCCAAGATTGAAATTTATACTTTATGTTATTTACGTAATGTTTTAATTTGTAGAACTTTTCCAAACCTTATTGCTTACTCTACAATTAGCGACTTTTGACTGTTGCAAATTGCTTTACGAAACTGTAGTTTTCTATTTCAGCAGTGACCGTGAGAACCGTAAAAAGTGCGAAGGTTTAGTCTATTTAGATCCGAGAAAACAGTCTTATGTCGTATTCTAGAACTCTACTCAATGCTCAAGTCAGGATTGCACTGGAAATACGAACCTAACGGCAGGGACTTGAGTATGATTTCGAGTGCTTTAAAACATACTAAAATCCTGACTTGAGCATTGAGTAGAGTTCTAGAATACGACCCCTAGAGTGATTACACACCGCGACTTTTAGCAGCGATGCAAACGCGCGATTGCATCGATGCAGTCGCCTATGAATCCCAAGTATAGCGATGCAATGCGCGTTTGTACCGATAAAATCGCGCGTGTATCTGTATCGCCTTTGCATTGCTGCTAAATGTCGAGCAAAAAACGAGCGGTTAGATTCACACGTGGAAATCGCAAACAGGCGCTAGACCAAACACTGTGAATTGTACGGGCGGATCGAGCCAATAGATCTAACCGCCTCGAGACAGGCGCAGTCGCGCACGGCCTCTGTCCACGCAACGAGCGTCTACGTACATTTGATTTACCCGCACTCGCGCCCGCCGCCACTGTGAATAAACCCTTTGTGAACAAGCGACATCCGAAGTGGATCCGAAGTTGTCTAGATTTGTATTATCTCGGATTCGGAAAGAATATATTTCGGATGCGGTGTGCAAAAACGCTTAGTATAAATAAAGCCACAAGTGATCAAACGTTAAAAGTCCTTTCATAACATGAAAACATGAACCAATACTCAAAAGAACTGCTAAGCTCCATACTACAGATCGTTACTCTGAAAAAGTCAAAATTCCGTCTTATATCACGATGGCGCTAATCGGTAGGATGGAAGTAGTTTATATTACGTAAATGGCCGTGGATATCAATTAATCCGTCTTTAATGTGAAATATAAGCAGCAGTGGCGAGGCGTCCATACAACTCGATTTCCACCGGGTAGCCTATAATTTTCCACGTATTATCAAATATTATTACATTTTGTGTGTACACCTGTATCCAATTCAACCCCGCCACTTTCTTTATGTCATCCTTCCAACGCATCTGCGGTCTCCTTTTGGGGCGTTTTTCACCCCAAGGTCGCCATTCGAGGACCGTTATACACCAGGAGTCATGTTTTCGAGCAACGTGACCCGCCACTTAAGGTTCGTCACGCGGAGTGGAGTCCTGGTGACTTGAAATACAGGACTACGTTTTATGTATTGTTGTACCAGTGGCGAGACGTGAAAATTGAGTTAGTAAAACTTAAAAAACACTTCAACACAACTTATTAACACACAAGATATTAAGTATATTTATTTCATTTCACTGGTTTACTTATTCTACACTTAAAATTTTGCACAAAATGTAGTATTTGTTAATACGTGGAAAATTTTAGGCAAACCGGTGAAAATCGAGTTATATGAACGCCTCGCCACTATAATGTGGCTATATTGTGATGAGAAAATAAACAAATTTATTAACATAAAGCGTTTTCTGACTGGCTCTTGCCAAATCTGCGTCAATAAGTGTGGTGATTCCCTAACATGGTTGGCATACGAGTTATGGTAGTCTTCCTCATAACATTTCCTGTATTAAATGCGACAAATAACTTACAATGCTATGGCTAATTACAGTCAGATCGTAGTGACGTCATCAGCAAAGCACCTAATTTAGTGCCCGTTGGCTTAAAACGGCTATAATAATTAATAACAGTTGAATTGAACTGTGGTTCAAGTTACTAACGTAGGTGTTAAACTGTTATATATATATAATAATTTTTTATTGAACTGATATTCAACTATTTTTTGTGAAATTACTCCACTAGTCTATTATAATTATTCATACAAAGATAGAATACTCAGAAAAACACTTAGGAAAAATTCCTTCGATCCGGCCGGATTCAAACCGATATCTTCTAGCAAATCGTGGCAGACGTCATGTCAACTAAGCCACGGAACGAACCAGCGAACCTCATGAATTTTTCTATGTGCTTGTTATTGGATCTTTGTAATTGGTTTTCAACGACTTTTCAGCCGTAGCGCCATCTAAGCGAAATCTATGAAAGTATTTCGTCACCCAGTTAGATACCTTTACAGCTACCAGACCGGGCTAGAGATATCGCTATTAACTTTAATTACATTTTTATTGAATTGATATTCAATTTTTTTGATTACTCGACTAGTTTCTTATAATTATTAATACAAAGATCGACCACTTAGAAAAAATTATCTTTATTATAATATATGTATTTCTGACTGCTAGTCAATGAGCTAATGAGTTGTGATTCAGCTATTTTTAATTTGATTACTAAGCGTGGAGAAGTCGAAATTAAAAAAAATAACCCGCTTTGATTTTTTAATGTTCAACGAATATGGATTCCTTTTTACCATCTTTTTAATTTTGCTATCCATTTCATTATTTTTTATTGGTATTAGGAAGCATTTAATGGTCGATTCTTATCTCGTGCCCTATTTAACATTGCCACCTACACTGTCGTATAATATTAATTAAAATTTTAGCGTATGTGGCATTATATGAATAAAAAATACAGTTTTTTTTTAACATAAGGCAGATTTGGCGAACACAGAGCTCACCAACGCTAAAGAGATTTTCAACCCAGAAGCATAACTAGGGCTTAGAATAATAACGCATAGAAACCTAGTCCGCACACGCTAAGTGAGGCAAATTGAAGCGCGCCAAAAGGGCCTACACGAGCGGGCGGGCCTTCAGTGCTCAAGGTCAACTTGCACCGCGAACAAATCAAGAATTTTAGCTAAAAATGACGAAATGTGCGGTAAATGAGTGTAAAAATACGTCAGACAAACATAAAATAGATACTAACATCACATTCCACAAGGAAGTAACGCGTTTCAACTTGTATTTTTATATAAATATTCAGTAAAACCGAAAATTAACCTACTACTAAAACTAGCCTACATGAATTTGATTTTTGCCTCACTTGTGACAGTTCGTTTGATATGAAACTATCATTCTATGCGTTATTATTTTAAGAACTAGGGATGCCACGGAAGAAACAAATGAATATAAGTGCCTTTAGCCTCGATTACTATCAGAACCGATGTCGCCAAAACTCACACATTCTTAATTTGAAACACCACAAAACCTGATATAAATATGTTGTAGTTTCAAATTAAAAAGAAATAAATTCAGGATTGTTAATACAATTTAAACTTTACTCTGTTGGCATATCGTTGAAAGTTCAATACCATCAATACCTATTATACAAGTTACGACGTTTTGATATTATATTGAAATCTCAATCAGTGTGCTGCCATCTAGCGGTTAATAGCTGAACTACGACGAATTAGAGCTATTAATTTAGTTCTCCAAAAAAGAAGCGACCATATAGCAGGGGTAATAAGCTTTATTTTCGTTTCTTGTAACAGAAAATATATTTCGATAAACAGAAAATTGAAAATTTATTAAAGGAATTTGCACGTAAGAATGACACAACCATACGGCCTCTGTGTGGCCAGAGCGTTACCACAACTGCAACCAGTAAGAAAATAATGACAATCGCGCTACGTCACACCTCGCTCCACATCACAAAATATGAATTACAATTCAATACAACACGTTAGCGCCACTATCAAAGCACTAATCTCCCTTAATGCAATGACTAAATTGGTCACCAACGTTTGATCGAACTAATTTGTGTACATACGTGATTGCAGTATGCAAATGTAGAATTATACCGATAATCGATTAAATTGTAATTTCTACATAAAGTCCCTCTCTTTGGTCGTACATGAAAACCAATGAAAGGTCTTTAACGTATGCTGAGTCAGCGCCATTTTACTGCTATAATTAAAATTGTATGTAACTAGAAATATTAAACAACGTCACATACATTGTTCTGATCTGATCCATATTTTATTACAATTATTGTTATTGAACAAAATACGTTGACTAACCATTATGCTATAAGCACTGATTTGAATACCTACGATACAAGTAAGCAATTTTACTTACTTTAAGTATCACGTAGATTAACTTGCACTACTAACCTTAATTAAGTTATGGTATGCCTATATATGTATATGGTATGTCCGTATAAAACTGAAACATGTCATTCCCTCCCATTACTTCACAGTTCGGTGAATGAGAGACGGTATCCGGATATAACGGATCCCGTATGTCAAATGTATCTATTCGTTTTAATGCTTACCTGGGATGATGAAATTTGGCAATGTTTAAAAGCGCGGAGCGAAAAACGCACAGCCATATCGTACGACTAAACGCGCGCTTCATCATAATCATCATCATATACAACCTGACTTCACTCACTGCTGGGTATAGGCATCCAAGTTTCTGTGCCACTCCCCACGATCCCATGCTAATCTCATTCAGGTTCGCCACCCAATTCCTGCGATGTCATCCGCCCATCTCGCCGCTGGACTCCCGACGTTCCTGTATCCAGTCCTTGGGCGCCACTCAGTTATCGCCTTACTCCATCTGTCAACTTGTCTCCGTATCAGGTGCCCTGCCCAGCTCCACTTTAGCTTTGTGATGCGGTTCCCCACGTCCTTTACCTTAGTTCGACTTCTCTGACTCGACGAATCTTGACATTGGGAACACGGTCTGTAAGCTTTATACCGAGCACGTCACGCTCTATGGCTCTCTGTGCAACTCTCGTCCTATACACAGCCTCCCGAGTGAGCGTGCGTGAGCGTCCATGTCTCAGCACCGTAAGTCATAGTAGGCAAAACGCACTGATTATATAGACGGGTCTTCAGACATTGTGGAATTTTAGCTGACTTAAGAATGTCGTCCAACTTGCCAAACGCGGCCCACTCAAGCAAGAATTCCTCTGGTGATCTCCTTCATTTGATGCTCCTTGCCGAAAGATAAAATATGTTCGAGATAAACGCAATGATCGACAATCTCCAACATCTCACGTCCAAGACTAAGTTTATGGCGAACATCTCCAACGGGGACGCCCACGGGATGCGAAGTTTCTCGAACGTTAACGAAGACAGGAGTGCCATTTGCACAAATACGAGCATTGGGAAAGTCCATTTTAACACCTCTCTCATTAGGTATCCGCGGGCTCCCAATGCCCCACGTTCCCCTATAAAGTAAAATAAATATATACATAATTTGTGATAAAAAAGATAAACTCGCAATGTTAAAACAAACGACAAAAACTATCTTGAGCAACAGAGGGCATAAAACTTATTAAAATATATTTATGAGAAACCTCAACACCTCTATTACTTAATAATCAAATTTTAAATTAAAATTATCTTAACAAGGTTAACTATGTCGTAAACCTAACAAAATAATCTGCCGTCTCTTGAAATTATGTGAAAGCTACTCATTATGATTATTTATTACAATCGATTAACTTGATGCAAAACATGTTAATCGACTATTTATTGGTTATGTCGCCTGACTGATTAAACCGATGTTTAAAGTACGTATTAGAAGTTAAACGGGATTTTTAAGAGTACCCGTGCCTACAGGCCTACAGTGAGACATATAGTACGTGATTTAAAACTATAGTGAAACAGAAACTTTATACTAAAGGTTATTTATTATTATACAGCTACTGCGTACTTGATGACAAGAATCCGTGATAGTGACCCGTTTAGCTCTTGCAGGTATTTTCGTTGGAAGTAAATATAATACATGTAAATAAATCTTTATTATGGGTGTTACTACACCAATCGATCGATAGTCGATCGGTGTTTTCGATACCTCCAATGCGCCAACTTAATTTTTGAACCTGTTGTTTCTATTTTGTTTCTTAACAGTTTTTCGAAAAAATCCTTATTTTTCTATTTTGTTTTCTTATTTATTTATTTTTCATTTTTCACAAAATTCGAAGACCATAATATTAGTAAATAAATATGGCTGTTTACAAAAATACCAGACAATGACCAAAAAATAAAGCTGGCGTAGTGTTCATTGGGTGTATCGGTTTAATGAGACGAGTCAATGTCGATTGATAGTTGTTACCACACTAACGGTCGATGCCATCGTTCGATGGCTGACGATTTCGCCTCCGTAACAAGAGTAAGAGTAACAAGGTCGTACTGGCCATCAACACTTTCTCTTCTGTATACATTTAAAAACAACTGGGCAGAGCTAGTGTGTTGAATTATTAAATGTCAGGTCATCGACTGGCGATCCAACATCGATCGACAGTCCTATGATTGTTTCATCGATTGGTGTTCGTCAATGAACAGTGCCGCCTTCGTGGCCAAACGGTTACCATGCCGGACTGCCACGCAATATTCGTATGACCTATATTTATTTCTCTCATGAGTTTGGGTGTAATTTGTGGTTGTCTATGTGTGTGTCCATGGCACCCGCGACTCAGGGTTTCCCTAGTGCGGGGCTATGTTGAGTGTGTGCGTTATTATTATTATTATTATATCTTTTAGACGCTCGCCTCTCCCAAGGCCTAATAGATTAATTTTGAATTTTTAAATGGGAGAGGCGGTATTTCCCGGCAATGGCACAGTCGGCCGGGGTCAGGGACTCAGGTCCAAGAATCGGCGAACAATACGTGCCGTATCGAGCAGGACCGCCTTCTGCATTTGTGCTGGAAGCGACACGCCACAGAAATCCAACCGCCTCAAGCTGTTAGAAAGGCTGACTGGAATTAACCCATTTGCGGACAAAACAATTGGGATTATTTCAGTGTAGACCACTTCCCACATTTCGGTGATCTCGTGCGCCAGGTCGAGATACTTCCGGCGTTTCTTGGTTTCAGCTTTCACGAGACCCTCGTCATGCGGGATGGTGACGTCCGCAAGAAATACCCTCGACCGCTGTTATTATTATGACACAGGGAGCCGTTGTGCCTGTTTTTTTAACGATAGCGACATGCCAATCCATAGCAGTTGCAGTGCAACTCAGAGCTTTAAATCGCAAAGATCTGAGTCGCCGTGAGACATGAGTTGACTAGTCCCATGTGACTGTAATTTCCCGAGCACTCCTTCGAAATTGGACACGCAGTTATGCTTACAATACTGCTTGGCGGTTGAAATACACGGGTAAGGTAGAATATTTCCTTGGACAAACTCTTTCACAAGAAGCTCTACTGCTACTAAAATCTCGGCGTTATAATCATGTAAATCTTTTTGTTTGTTACAGGTAAGAGAAACCACTTCAGCTGCCAAATTCCTCCCTCGTCTGACGTGACTGTATCTTTCTGTAATCTCCTGGTCATGGTATAGAATTTCTTTATTTATTTATTGTATATTGCACATTTGTAATAGTATGAAGTTCAGTAATACATATATCCTTTTTTTTATTTGTTTATTGTTACATTGACACATGTACATTTTACATTGGGTGTTTAGGTAGAAACTATGTAATGATACAAGAAAAAATAAAATTATTTATTTACAAATGAAGTTGTGTAGGTACGTTGCAATGTAAATTACGATAAAGAACCAGTTAACACAACTTAATTGTAGCGTGTACAACGTTCTTCTTCTTCTTCTTCACAAAGAAAAAGAACCAACTGAATAAACGAGAAAATATGACAAAAAACCGGCCTCAAAAGTACCTGTTAAAATAATAGTTCGTTAAGTAACATTTACATTAATTTGATCTTCAAAATGAAATGGGACCACTATAGAGGTACCCTCTTTCCAGCAAATAGGGAAAAATAAAAATCGGTTCACAAATACCGGAGTTATCGCCTAACATACATACAAAAAAAAACATACAGTCGAATTGAGAACCTCCTCCTTTTTTTGAAGTCGGTTAATAATCAGAATAAAATTATACATCCAAAATGTTAAGGTTTAGTGTAATATAATTTTTTGCAATAATTGCTAAGAATACAGCTTGTTTCCTTGCTAAGGATTGCCTTTTTTCTCGGTGATAACCGGTATCACCGAGAAAATGTCTACTGTTGCACTATATTCATTGTGTAGTCTGTACAGACGGCTGACCGGTAAAGAGACACCCAATTTAGTTTCCTGTGCGGTGGTGACAGAAGAGCAACGATCTTTTTACGGGGGGGTATCTTAGTAGATGGGGAACGCTTAGTTTGAACATTGATGTCAGTTATGGGCAGTCAATCTTGTTAGTAAATAACTTATAGTTTGATCAAATACTTCGCTGCGTATAGCACAATATCGTTGCCTTACTTTCTCAAGCTCGTATCTTAAAACACAAAGTTACTGAAATACAAAAAATGAATTGTGTATACAAATTTTGCAGGCTGAATTCACGTCACATTTTCCTTCATATTCACACACTGGATTAAAGTAACGCATCCAACACCCTTGATATATAAAATAAATAGAGGTTTTGCCATATCCTGAATAATTACTCTTTATAAGATACGAGTTTGAGACAGTAACGCATCGATATGACGCTTCAAAGGGCATGGCAATTTCAGCAGGGAAGGTTTCACGCTGTAACGTTGTACGTATAAGCACTTATGACAGAATTATACTTAGTTTAGTTATTTACATCTAAAATTACATACTTCTACATAACGGCGTAATAATAGTAGTAATAATAATAATGAGGTTGGATTTCCGTGTCGTGTCGCTTCCGATATGGTACGTATTGTTCGCCTGTTCTTGAATAGAGTCCCGGGCCGACTGTGCCATTGCCGGGGAATATATGGTAGAGGAATCTACCACACCACAATTACTATTGCAGAGATTCCATAAAATTTATTATTACCGTCTACACTATAACCATGTACCTGTAAAATAACGAATTAATAAATGAATTGAAGTTAACTCGAATCCTCTGCGATTTAATGTGAAAGTGTGCATGCGTACACGGCGGGCGTGTACACACTAGTGATGCAACAGACCTCTGCTTCTGCTTCCGCAACTACGGAAGTTCTGCATCTGTTTCCGTTTCTGCTTCTCCGACTTCTATAACGGAACTTTAATCGGAAGTTTGCAATGTTCTCGAGGAATGAAGCGACTTAAGTTTTATAGTAGTTTGATGTTAACTGCAATTATGAAACCAAAAACAATTCTGTTTGGAACAATTTCATTGTTCAATATTAACCTTAGAACTTAGTGCAAGCCCATGGTACTACGATTTCATTCAGCTAAGGTAAACGATTCTTTTATGGGTAACTGTATACATTTTTACAATAAGATTTCTAAGTTTAAAACTTACATCAAACGTGTTTTAATTGAAAAGTTATATTGCAAAACTGAAGATTACGTGTTAGATAAAGATGTATGGAAAGACGACATGAGTCTAAGGGTCGTATTCTAGAACTCTACTCAATGCTCAAGTCAGGATTTGAGTGTGGTTTAAAGCACTCGAAATCATATTCAAGTCCCTGCCATTAGGGTCGTATTTCCAGTGCTTGTGTTGCCAGTGCAATCTTGACTTGAGCATTGAATAGAGTTCTAGAATACGACTCTGAGTTCCTCAAAAATATAATTCGAAGTGTATTCCATAGCTTTTAAGTTCATTTCAAAAGAGTAGAAATATCCCTTAGAGTTTCTTGCTCGTTCTTCTAAGGAAAGTCAGCACAGTGAACGATCAGTAGCTTAGAAAATGACGTTTTCAAGTGTAAAAATTTTACTTATGGAATAAATGATTATTTGTCTTCGACATTGAGATCTTATAGTATTTACACTTCTGCTTCCGCATCTGCTTCCGTTTCCTCTAAAATTTACTTTCGGCATCTGTTTCCGTTATGAAACACCATTGCATCACTAGTACACATGCAAGCTGCGTTGTTACGTTTGTATGAAGACATACTACTTGTCTTATAATAGTATGGCAAGATCGTGTATCTTAATTATGACAAAATAGTCAAATACGCCAATTAATGAGGTGAAAGACGAGTTGACATTGTAATGGATAAGGTGTCTATTAGAACGGGTAGCCAGTTGAATTAGACCCTAAAAAAGATGGCAGGAAACAGAAAAACTAGTTTCCTCTTTTGACAACACAAACAACAAATACACAAAGAATTCCTACGATCTGACTTTTTTTAAACCCTCGTGGCCCCGCACTAGGGAAACCCTTTATCGCGGGTGCCATAGACACCCCCCCCCAAACTTACGAAATAAATATTTGTAGGCCATAATAATATTTCTCTCGGCCCGGGAATCGAATTCGGGACCTCTGCGCAGTCCAGCGCGGTAACCATTCGGCCACGGAGTTCATTAATTTAGAGGTTAAAAGGAGGCAACACGCAACTAAGATGTCAATTCAGCTTTTAAAATAAAAAACTATATTTTTTTATAATATCAAGTGACGGGACGAACAAGTCGTACGCCTGATGGTAAGCGACACGCCTGTCCATAACAGTTGCAGTGCCACTCAGAGCTTTAAATCGCCAAAAGTTTCGGGGACACTGCCACTCCCTAAATCACCCTGAAACATAAGTTGAAAAGTCCCAAGTGCCTGTAATTTCACCAGCACCCTTATCCTTCAGAACACACTATAGTGTACAGCTTAATCAGCTCTTCACTGTACAAACTAGATATGGTAAAAAAAACATATCGCACTTTTTCCAGAGAATTCTCGCGCATTCTTGGGACTATCCACAGCTACACAGCGCAGTCTGGCGAACCTGAGACCACTTGATCAAGCACCCATAGTGCTAACATCTGACTCACAGAAATCCCTCATTTTTATGACCGTCTATGATAACAGGATAGAGTGAATACCAAGCTTGAATCATCCTCTGAAATCACGGCATTAGATCATTTTTAAAACCATATTATAATAATTACACTGCCTGTACTTAAACTCCGCTATACCTCACTAAAGAATACAGACTGCCACTTTTAGTTCTCGCAAAATAAAACTCTATGTCAACGACTTACGATTGTACTCAAAAAGACTTGTTGATAGTTTGTTTGAAGCTATAAGTTACTCACCATATGTTGCAATGAGTAATATTGATAAGAAAGTATGAAATTAGCTCATGCTGCAAACGTGGCGTGTTTGGATTATATTTTGATAAACTACATTCCGCTTTATTATGAATCACGTATATTACGAATCACGTGATACAAATGTTTAGTTGCATAAATATTAAAAATTCTAATATAAATATAATATAGTATTTGAAAGTTATAAATAAATAAATTCCTAGAGAGACGTGCCCAGAGGCTGGCAACATTTTCTCTTTGAATAGCTAAACTTATTCTTTGGCGGAAATAATCGCAAGCCTTGTGGTCACTTGAGGCTTCTATGATGCGGTCCGACGGCTCGTTCGCTAGAAGTTTCGCCTGTGGCCCCCAGGGACCCAGGATTTCAACTGCAAAAGGCACAAAGCACTGAGCAAGGTTGGCGTATTTGAGCCTTTGCCGTTGTCGGCCGCTCTGGCGATAGAGCCTGAACTGCCCACGCCTGCATGAACATGGGAGGGGCTACAATGTGTCTACAATGTGGGCTTCCAAGGACCGACGGTCGTATCATCAGGCCTCTTACCTGCCAGTGGACTCGAGAACTGCCGGTATCTTAGAGATGATGAAGGCTCGTACTATGATGCTATTGAGCGCTGCGTGTTGAGAAATGCGGCCAACGCTTCGAGTACACGAGAGGCCATGTTGGCGAAATTCGTCAACAGCATCACCACATGTGCATTGATGGGGGTTTTTTGCCTCTAGTCGCAGGCAGACCGCTAATGTGAGGGAGAGACCGTCTAATAATGTGCCGAGCGCAGTGCCTGCAGCCAGTAGCCAAAGGGTTTCACATAAGATGAGCACGTTTTCTAAGGTCGCAGGCAGAGTGTATAAGTTCTTCTTCTGCTGATTATTAATACATAAATCGGATATACAGAACCCGGTGAGACTTGAACCCATGACCATGCTGCACCGTAGCATTGCTCTTACCAATTGGTCAAGTTACCGAGCTGTCAAAATTCTCCGATGTGTTTTTATTATACATCTTTGTACTGGCTTTCGGCATTCGTCGCCGCCAGTGACATCTAGTGAAAGATTTTTGAAAAACCTCACCACAGCCGGTATCTTTACAGATGCCTCAATTAACGTAGATGTCGCAATGTCGAAAAAAAGTACAATCAATTTGAGAACGTCCTCCTTTTTTTTGAAGTCAATAAGTATATTTGTGTACACATTCGGACCATAATCGGTTAACTTCGGATTTGTAGAGTCGCACGACGTATTTATTTGTAAATAGTGTCTACAGTTAATAAGTATATTCAAGTCAGTGTTAAGTGCACAGGGCTGGTTGCTACTTAGTTTGTAATTTGAAATTTTAATAAAACTTGAAAATTAACGCGGTTTATTGTTGAAGGCAAGACACTAAAGGCCAGACGATTTGGACAGCAGAGAGATCCTATAAAATGTCTTAGATTTACGTACATTCAGCTTAGTTTAAAATTATAACGAATTGACGAACAAGCTATTTATCCTAATATCTTTTTGACCCATGACCCACATTATATATACCTTAATGACTAACATACATACAATATCATAAAACACTATTTGTAACTAATCTACAATTGCACTTGTTGGCGACTTGTGGCGCAATCTGGTGTCAGGTAAATCGGCCGCGGCCAAAATTCTTCCTTCATGAAGGTCGACAGATGTTCGATCGGTACTCTCACCACAAACGAATTGAAATTCTCGTTACTAATATATGAAAATTAAAAAAATACAAAGTATTCAACAGTCAGTACGCAAAGTACATATTATCAATATGTTATACTCTCTTAATAGACGTAACGAAGAAATTGCTCTTGTGTAGTTCCTGTTAGTAACTAACTACCTATGTTAAATTTTAATAATATAACTAGCAGGATTAACTTAACATTAGCCGGGCTTTGTCTAAGGGTAAGATAACCGTTACATTAACAATTTACGCCGTAATAACTAACAGCTTTTCGCGAAACTGTTGTTAGCGGTGGTTCACACTGGAAATGTAAGGAAATTAGTTAACTATATCAAACGGTATTATGTGCTGCAGCTGATCTACTTGTTTTCATAGTTCTTAATCCTAGTACCGTACAGGTTAGTAACTTGTTTTGCCAACGAAAGAATAACAGAGCATATATCGTAGCTCAAATTCGCATTTTAAAACACAAAGTTACTGAAATGCAAAAAATGGATTGTATATACAAATTTTGCAGGCTAATTTCAAATCACATTTCTTTCATATTCACACACTGGCTTTTATCTATTCTTAAAGTAATGCATCTAAATTAATATTCTTGATAAGAAATTTAAAATAAATAGAAAGTTTTGCGAACATCTGAATAATCACTCTTACTTACTTCTTTTAATACGAGTTTGAGAAAGTAAGGCATCGATATGTACCATAACATTGTACAATAAATACAACCCGCAAACTTGAGGTCAGTTCGCCATTTTTGCTTAGTAAGTTACGGTCGAATCAACTATTTCGCGCATAATCTTGAAAATCGTTGAAAAATCCTTATTTTGCTACTTTGGAGTGCGACAATTATTGTCATACCTATAATATTCTCCATAGTAGTGTTTTTTATATCATCGTTAAGTCTTATTTTGTTTGATTTTAATAAATTTTCCACTTTTTGTTTATCGCATTCGATTTTTTGTTACAAGAAACGTAAGTAAATCTTGTAACATTGAAACAGGATTGACTTTTTTTGGAAAACGTTAACAGGCGTTAATCGTTCGTCGTCTTTCAGCTATTACCGCTAGATGGCAGCACATTCTATGAGACTTCAATATAAAAAATAGGTATTGTACACAGACTACATAAATACTAGTATGTACTTTCAACTATATGGCTACAGGTGTAAAGTTTAAATTCTGTCAACAGTCAGAATGTTACATCTTTTTAAATTGGAAACTACGACCAATCATTATCAAGATATCATAGTGTTTATAGTTGAACAAATATTTTTTGCGTCGATGAATGTTATCTCTTGGAACGGCTTATCCTTTCTATTACAATAGGGTAATAAAACCATTAACACCTCCTTTACACAAAGCGATCATGGACTTTTATGATCTTGATACGTCGTACGGGTCATGAGTGCGCTAAATGCTTTTTCTGAATTCTAGTTTTGAATTATTTCTTTAGTCATCAGGTCGTGTTTTAAAACTGTAGGCACTTCGGAAAATACCGACTGCCGACTCATTTCTTACTAATCCAACAAGGTTAGTTTCGCACAAAGATTATCAAGCATAGAATTAAGTGCCAATGCGTAAAAGTGTTTAAATTATTAGTTGTTTGTCGTATTGTATTATAAAGATGAAGCGATGAGACGAATTGGTGTAAATAAAATTTCTCCACCTATAACATTATGGTAATGTGAATTTTAGCGACTGCGGTTCTGATAGTAATCGGGACTTTGCATTGGTTTGTTTTTTTCGTGGTTTTCATTTACAATTGGACGTCCAATCCACAAAATTATCAAAAAATGAGTTAATGTACCAACCGGTTCCTAAAGTCAATCCTCTAAAAGCAGCAAGAAAATCAACATATAAACATAAATAAATATCTCTGGAGTTACATGACATTATAAGTTTTGTAAATAAATAAATAACGTACACACTCAACATAGCCCCGCACTAGGGAAACCCTGGGTCGCGGGTGCCATGGACACACACATAGAAAACCACAAATTATACCCAAACTCACGAGATAAATAATTGTAGACCATACAACTATTTCTCCCGGCCCGGGAATCGAACCTGGGACCTCTGCGTGGCAGTCCGGCATGGTAACCGTTCGGCCACGGAGGCAGTTAAATAAATAAAACAAGTAACTAAATATTTAACAATAAGTTAAATAAAACAAGAGTGAGAAACATTTTTAAACTTCAAACTGCTATATCTCGAAAGTGACTGGATGTGCATTGGATCCTTTTTGTTTAACTACGTCCAATTATAACAAGGTGGTTTTTGGCTTAACCACTCGCCGGTGGAAGTCGTATTCAGGATCAGGCAATTAACTATTTCATTTAATTATAATAGGTACTGTTGTGTATTGGAAGGGTTAGAGAAGGCGCAATCACGAACTCCGGAGACTTAAGATGTTGCTACCACCGTCGTCATTGCATGTCTAAGTACGATGTAAGCGGAAACGCTTAAAATATAAGTTCAGTGTAACACGATTTTTGTTTCTGAGTTATCAAAATCATTTTCTAATTGATTCTAACATAAAAACATGATGAAACTTTGCTTTTGATATTAGGATAATGAGAAGTTGAAAAGACTTGTACCCAATTACTTGGTACTTTGTTACTTTACTTTATATTTTACCAGAAAAAATTAACCAGCCACAATTTTTTTGGCTAGATACAACCTTGAATTGAAGAACTTAGCAGAATAAAAAAAATATTGTGACCTGCGTTTTTAAAATTGATTTAAAACAAAAGTGTGGTACACTGCGATACTAAAAAGGTCCAAAAAGCAGCAACACATAAACACTAAACTATTACAGTTGGCTATAAAAGAATGACATTGACATCTGATCTGTCAATATATTTTTTATGGCATTGGCCCCTAGCACTTTAGTCAAAAAATTACATAAAAATCAGTTTCGTTCAGTGGGATTACATTTCGTTTTGCGTTAAAAATCTTTAACGACTTTCTGGAAATTTCAGGAAAAAAAAAATTTTAATTCAGAATTTCTAGATTTGAGAGCTCGTCACAAAAAACCAACTGATAGCCTGGTTAAATTTTGCATTAATTTTATTACCACTAACAGAACGACTCTTTTGCTTACTATTAAGGAAACGTAAACATTTTCGGGTTTCTCTTCATTTAAAAGTCGACACTAGCCCAGCTCGAATTAACTTTTTTCCCGTACTAATACGGTTCATTTTGCTTCGGCGGCAGCGAGCGGCAGTTTCCCGGCTCTATTCAATAAATTTTTTTTTTACAAACGACGTTAAAACCAAGTGAACAATGTGCATTGTATAATCGTGCAACCGTTATCTAAAATAAGTCAGTTGTTATAGAAAAATAAACATTGGTATATGCAAAGAACCCATTTCTGCCTCCGTAGCCGAACGGTTACAATGCCGGACTGCCACGCAGACGTCACAGGTTCGATTCCCGGACCAGTAGAAATATTTATAAGGCCTACATTAGTTTCTCTCGTGAGTTCGGATGTAATTTGTGGTTGTCTATGTGTGTGTCTATGTGTATTTAGTTAGTAAATGAATTTATAATATTATAAGTAGAAATATTAAACGGTGGCACTGTCGGAAGTTTGAAGAATATTTATTAGAAACAGTGTTGGAATGATAGAATATCAATGCACAACGTTCAAGAATCCTGTCAGACATTTTGAATGAAGCTTAGCAACTGATGCGCTTTCTTATTCGAAACTCAGGTTTTATTGATTTTGGAGCAAATTTACTTTGAAGTTCTTTGATTTTTTATTAGATATATCGCAGACCAGGCGACTGAGACTTTGAAGTAAGTTTTCTCCAAAACCATAATTCGATGGTGGAAATTTGAAACGTCGTAAGGGACATTTTGTCGTAATGGAAAATGACCTTACGACATAATGTCTCTTAGGACATTTCAAATTTCCACCATCGATATAAGGATAATAATTTCGTCGATGTATCGAATTTTGAAATGTAAGCGTCATATAAATATTTCCTTGTGACATTTCAAATTTCCACCGTAATAATAATGTTCTAGAATATTATCCTATTATTTATATTCCACGATAATATACCTGAAAACATAATTAATAAAAATTAGTTAGAGAAAACTAAACCGTAAATTACCCTTATAGTACAGAGTATTAAAAAAACCGACCTCAAAAGTCATTCATCACCTAGTTTGCCAACCTTACAAGTGGAATATTTTCATACAAAAATATATACAAAAAAAAATCCTCAAAATCGGTTCACAAATGCCCGGAGTTATCGCGTAACATACATAAAAAACAAAAAAAACGATCGAATTGAAACCTTCTCACACATGGGTGTTTAATGTCCTACGGTTGTAATAATATAACGCATCAATTGTTAAACTTCACTCAAAATGTCTGGTCTGACTAGATTTTTAAACACTATTCACCTTTCACGTTTGCCCGGCTGTTCAAAGCAAAATACACTACAGTGTAAGAGGCATCCGTAGATTACAAGATTACAAACGGTAAGTGCTTATTAAACAATTCATAAGGCTGTTTGCACGTGGATTTTGTCCGACATATTTAAATTCTGTAGTCAGTGTTTGTATAAGAATATGAACCGTAAGGGAATAACGAGCTAAACAAACTGAACATTATTTTTTTATGTAACATAATTTGAGATACTATTTTCAAAAAAGTACTTTAGCAGTTTTTTCTGAGTATTCTATCTTTGTATTAATAATTATAACAAACTAGTGGAGTAATTTCACAAAAAAAAATTGAATATCAATTCAATAAAAATTTTAATACAATGAATAGCGACATCTCTAGCCAGGACTGACAGCTTGTAAAGGTAGTTAACTGGGTGACGAAATACTTAAGATTTCTCATAGATGGCGTTACGCCTAAAAAAGTCGTTGAAAAACCAAATACAAAGCACGACAACAAACACAGAAAAATTCGTGAGGTCCGCTGGTTCGTTCCGTGGCTTAGTTGGTATAGCGTCTGGCACGGTATGCTAGAAGACGTCGTTTCGAATCCGGCCGGATCAAAGGATTTTTTTCTGAGTGTCCGATCTTTGTATTA